>NC_047503.1:1759310-1854310 GCF_902827115.2 Pseudochaenichthys georgianus | reverse complement strand
ACATAACGGTTCCACCTTGATGTGAACCAATCAGGAAGTTTGGTTAGCATCTTCTGATTCTCTTCACAGTCGTTAAGAACTTGTAGGCCCTTAACGTGAGGCATAGCGTTGCTGCATGTTTGGAGGAAGTCACTAAATTCTCTCAACTTGAGATATTCCTTTCCCCCAATCGTTGGCCATCCGTTGAGTTTCTCTCTGAAGGCTCGCTGCACAACAAAGGAATGACCGTATCTGGCATTCAGCCTATCCCATGCTTGTTCATAGGCCTCCTCATCTTTTCTGTAGAAGCTACCTTCAAGGGCAGATTTCGCCCCCCCTGCTACGTACTTTTGCAGGTAGAACAGCCTATCTGCAGGGTCAGAGCATCGCCTCTCTATTAGAGCTTTAACGCTTGAGCTCCACTCAGTGAACTTCAATGGATCACCAAAGAATACGGTGGGTTCTGGGACTGGAAGTCGGGTGAGAGCCATTGCTACTTGCAACGCCTGTACTAAATGTGCCTCATTTTTAGTCATTTCTTGACTTCCAGAGTGAGGAGAAGATGGGTTAGCATCATTCAATTGGCTGTGTACAGGACTACGCCTCTCACTCCTTTCCTTTCTCTCTTCTTCGGTATACACATTTAACTTTGCCTGAATGACATCAAGGTCTCTTTGATTTTCAAGTTTCTTCAGTTGTTGGCGTTGAGCTTCAATAGCAGCTTCCATATCCATTTCAGCTCTCTTTGCAGCTAACTGTGCAACTGTCTCTGCTCTCTTGGCTGAAATACTAGGTGACTCTGAGATATGGTCTGACCGGTAGCTAGGCGCAGTGGCTCTAGATGCTGTAGATCCATATATGGACCGAGCATACTCATTATTAAGCAGCATGCGTAACCTTGATTTCTCTGCTTCAGCGTCGAAGTCGCCTGCATCTTCAGTTGACCTTACTCTCATTAGCTGTAGTAGATCTGCAGTTACAGCTGAGCATGCATCCATTTTCCTGCACATTTCCTGATTAGGTGCTGTATGAAGTCGAATGTTGTCATATAAGTCCTTTAATTCGGTTTCAAGCCCCTCAACTTCATCCATCATGTTACACATGTCACTCTCAGAGCATTCTCTTTTAATTATTGTACGAATGTCTCTTACCGCATTTTTCCATTTTCATACACCGTTTTGAACTTATTTTCCTTTTGAGTTAACTCTTGCTCTTTAAGTTCTTGCATTTTTGTTGTTAGCCGTCTCTCTCGAGAGGATTTCCTTACTCTTGTCACTTCTTCTCTCATCTTTCTCTTCTGCTTCAAAGTCTGAGCTTTGCTCTTTTTCATGTAGCGACATTAAATCAGACTGACAGACTAAGTTACAGGCATGAATGGCAACTCTTGGAATACCTTTAACACTTAGCCAATACAATTCTTAACAGTAATAACCCTTAACAATAACAGTTACAGGAACTTTAAATATATTTTCTTTACTTTATACTAATAGGTCTTTATTACCTTTACCTTATTTGTGGGACTATCCATCAATTATTTGAGGTTTACATTTCAAAGTACAGTTCAACCTGAAGAGCCACACTCGTCCGCGCGGGATACGCAGCACACAGTCTGATGAAGCTCGTCGTCCGCACGGAATGCGCAGCACACCGTCCGATGAAGCGCAGCTTCGCACACGATACGCGACGCCTGTTGCTTGCAGCAAGATGGGGAACAGCGACAGCGTCTCACGTCTTTAGCCTGTAGCTTGCAGCAGGATCGAATAGCTTCGCACACTTTAGCCTGTAGCTTGCGGCAGGATTGAGAACAGCGTCTCACCTCTTTAGCCTGTTGCTTGCAGCAGGATGGGGAATAGCGTAGCACACTCTAGCCTGTAGCTGGCAGCAGGATCGAATACCTCGATTCGGATGGATTAGGTTACGTTTTCACTGTAACTACTCTGGTCTTGAAATAACATTACGCATCGAACTGATGTCCACAATGACGTTTATTCTCTTCTTTGCTCATTCATGAAACACCGTGAAAACGTGTTTGCCTAGTAGACCAGCAGTAGAATTATCGTTATCACATCGTTGACACTTTTACCCGCCCTTTTACTCTCTCACAAACACAATATAAACATCCGGGGCAAGAGGTCACATGACTTCCGGAAAGACAACTCTTATCATTTTTACAAAATAAACCAATGTTCAAGCATACATTAAACACTCTTCAAAAAAGGACAAAACAATAATAAGGGACCTTTGAGCGTCAGCTACACTCCCACCAAAATTACCTTCAAACACATATGCAGATGTTAATACATATACTATATGATCTACATCAAATGGTAATTTTCAACTCTTTTATCTTGTTTGTCTTTCCCTTAACTCGCATATAGAACAGTGCAAGTTCACAATATCATTTACATATTTGAACAATTAATATCATTTACATAACTGAGGCTACATCAACTTTAATATTCCCTTAGCCTAACGAGGAAATATATATACGTTTCTAGCTATTCTAGAAAGTTAGCTTCCTAACTGCTCTCCACTAGAACAACTAACTTCTGAATCGGTCTTTCAACAACGGATGGCTTGTTGAGGCGTTCACCCTTTTTCCCCAACTGCTGCGCCCCAATCTGTATTGAAACCTTCCGCACCAGCCCATCATCATCCTCATGTGCTTTAAGAACCCTGGCAAGTTTCCATTCATTGCGGGGTATGTCCTCTTCTTTGACTATCACGATATCACCAACTTTCATGTTCCGTCTTGGAACATGCCATCGCTGCCTGAGAGTAATGTTGGCCAGATATTCCTTTCTCTATCTGTTCCAAAATTGTTCGGACAGATATTGAACTCTTCTCCAGCGTTTTCTGGTATACAAATCCTCCTTAACAAACTTGCCTGGTGGAGAAAGTGGAACAGATGACTTCATGGTGATCAGATGATTTGGAGTTAGCGGCTCCAGACTTGTAGGATCGCTGATGTTGTCGACAGTGAATGGGCGGCCATTTACAATGGACATGGCTTCGTAAAAGAAGGTTCTTAAAGAGGCGTCATCCAATCTTCCCACACTGTGAGCAAGGACTGTGGTCAGTACACTTCTGACTGTCCTGATCTGCCGCTCCCATACTCCTCCAGCATGACTTGAGCCTGGCACATTCATGAGGAAGTCACACTGCCTATCTGCCAGGTATGCAGCTACTCTGTCTTTGTTGACTTCCTTCAGGGCTTTTGCAATTTCATTTTTTGCTCCCACGAAGTTAGAACCCTGATCCGATCTGATGTGTCGCACAGCGCCGCGGATAGCTATGAAGCACCGTAAGGCATTAATGAACGCGTCAGTTGTCATGTCGTCCAACATCTCTATGTGGACTGCTCTGGAACATAGGCACGTGAAGAGAAGACCATACCGTTTGTATTCTTTGCGGCCCTGCTGAGTATGAAAGGGGCCAAAACAGTCCATACCGCAGTATGTGAACGGTGGTGAGGGATCTGTACGGTCGCTAGGTAGGTCCACCATCCGCTGCTCTTCTGGTGGTGCTCTAGCTCTCCTACACAAGACACATCGCCTGATGAACTGGGCTACTACTTTACTTCCACCAACAATCCAGTAGCCGTTGGCTCTCAGTTCATTCAGAGTATAACCTCTGCCTTGGTGTTGTGTCATGTTGTGGTGGTGTGTAAGGAGGAGGCGTGTGACTGCACCATCCTTAGGGAGTATTATTGGGTGTCTCAACTCCAGTGGTCCCGACGCTTTCCTCATTCGCCCTCCCACTCTCATTACGCCATTTTGGATGAATGGATCAAGCTGATAGAGTTGATGGTTGCGAGGAAGCCTTCCTGATTTCTGGCTGAGCGTGTTCAACTCTTCTTGAAAGGCATCTTGTTGTGCAAGCTTGATGAGCGTCAGTGCAGCTTGCTTTCTTTCCTCCACATTTAAAGGCTCAGTGGCCTTGGTCCTCTTAGCCAATCGTTGAATGCGAGCAATGACATTGACTGCTGTGGTCCATCTTGAGAACCTTGCCAGTTGCTCTTGAAAGTCACATTGCACTGCAACATCTGTTTTGAGAACTTGAGTAACCTTTACCTCAGGGTCTCCCACCAGCAACTCTGTAGTACCCTGATGTGCAACGATCTCTCTTTCCCATAGAAACTTGGGACCTGTGATCCAATTTGAGCTGATGAGGTCTGCCACCTTGAGGCCTCTCGAAGCGTGGTCAGCTGGGTTTTCTCCTGTTTCAACATAGAACCACTGTCCTGGGTTGGTAGCTTCCCGAATCCTCTGAACACGGTTTGCGACAAAGACATGAAATCTTCGAGCTTCGTTCTTTATATAACCCAGGACAACTTGCGAATCTGTCCAAAAGTATTCTTTGTCCACTTTTAGATCCAGCTCCTCCTTTAGCATGCTACTCACCACAGCAGAGGTCACTGCAGACGTAAGCTCCAGTCTTGGGATAGTAACTATTTTTGTTGGTGCGACTCTCGCTTTGCCCATGACAAAGGCGCAGTGTATGTTCTCTTTACCCACCAACCTGACATATGAGCACTGTCCGTACCCCTGACTGCTCGCATCAGAAAAGTGATGAAGCTCGACACTCAGTATCTCACCAAAGTGTTTAGGTGTGAAGCATCTTGGGATCTGAATCTTCTCAAGATTTTCCAGATAATTCATCCAACTTTCCCACCTTAGCTTCAATTCGCTTGGCAGTGGTTCATCCCATCCGGTTCCTTTCCGACACATCTCTTGCAGAACCCTCTTTCCCTCTAGGATGAATGGAGCTAGAAACCCCAATGGGTCATACAGAGAGGCCACAACTGAGAGTATCCCACGGCGAGTTGCTGGTTTCTCATCGAGTGACACTTTGAAGGAGAAGCTGTCACTTTCAACGTTCCATCGTATTCCTAGCACTCTCTGTGCTGGAAGTTCATCGTGGTTGAGGTCCACATTTTTTCCCTCTGCAGCACGTTCTGAAGCACAGATGGAGTCTAGAACTTCCCGGTTGTTGGAAAGGAATTTGTGAAGGTGTAGATTCCCTTTGGCACACACAACTTGGGCTTCCTTCACCAACTTAACTGCCTCATCGACAGACTCCAAGCTTATGATGCCGTCGTCTACATAGAAGTTCTTTCTGATGAAGCTAGCTGCAGAGGGGTACTGTATTTGATTCTGACTGGTAAGATGCTTCAGACCATAATTGGCACAGCCAGGGGAAGATGATGCTCCGAAAAGATGGACCTTCATTCGGTATGCTGTGGGTTCTGAGTCTGTATCCCCATTTTCCCACCAGAGAAACCAAAAGTAGTCCCTGTCTTCTTTGTGGACATGGAACCTGTGGAACATTTTTTCCACATCGCACATGACGGCGATGGCATGCTTACGAAACCGGCAGAGCACTGCAGTTAGGCCATTTGTGAGATCCGGTCCTGTTAGCAGGTGATCGTTTAGGGAGGTGCCTTCGTACTTTGCAGAACAATCGAAGACAACTCTTATTTTATCTGGTTTCCGAGGATGGTAAACCCCATGGTGTGGGATATACCAGACCTTGCCTGGTTTTGGTTGTGTTTCTGCTTTCTCCGCGTCGCCATCTTTGAAGACGCCATCCATAAACTTCAGATAGTCGGCCTTGAGTTTGGGATCTCTTTCCAGTTTCCTTTTAAGGTGCTTTAGCCGGATCAAAGCCAGCCTTTTGTTGTCTGGGAGTAGAGGTCGTGCTTTGAATGGAAGAGGCATGTCTAGATGACCCTGCTTGTTTTGCTGGATTCCTTCCTTTAGGATCTGCAGAAAGCGAATATCATCTTGAGATATACTTTTGTCCCCTGGCTTGGTGTCCGCGAAATCGGACTCCAGCACCTTGATAACCGCTGATGGCGTTACAGGTGGCACCTCTCTGACTGATACCCGATGACAAAGTCCAGTCACATCTTGAGAATTCACACGCTGCGATGCACTTCCTACGATGCTCCATCCAAGGTCAGTCTTAATGGCATAGGGCTCGTAATCGCCACCAGTGATGATTTTCCTTGGGGCCAGTGCTCTGGAGCAGTCATAGCCAATCAGTAATCCAACACCGCAATCTATAAGTGGAGGCATCTTGAGCTATATCTGCAAGGTGTTTCCATCTGATGGCTGTCTTGCAGGTTGGAATGTGCGCACGTTCCAGTGGAATGAAATCCCTTGTATAAGCTGGAGGCAGATCAATGGATGTATTTGAGGTGAACCCTCTGACTTTGAGTCCACAAACTCTCTGACTCTTTACAATTGAGTCTTTTCCCATCATAGTCGATAATTTTAGTTTTACTGGCTCCATCTCTGTTTGCAGCTTCTCACAAACCTCCTGTTCTACGAAGGTGTGACTGCTTTGGGTGTCCAATAGAGCATACACCAGAGTTTCAGAATTAGGAGTGTTAGATGATGAAATCCACACTGGCACGATCATTGATGTGCTCCCACCTTCACCTCCATTCACACAACATGATAGTGAGGATGTATTTCCTTCAAACCTGCTGTGTGTGTAGGGTTTGTCCGCTGAGGAACGCTCTTCATGCAAAGGAGTCGGGTGACCCCTTTTGCATATGCCACACTCTGTTCTTGCAGTCTCTGGAGACATGTCCCTTTCTCAGGCATGCAAAACACAGCCTATTTTCTTGTATGTATTTTCTCTTTTCCTCCACAGTCAATTCCAGTAGCTTTTGGCATTTGAATATGGAATGATATTCTCCACAGCAAATACACTCAGTGTTTTGTGTTAGCATGCTCCCTTTTTTCACTTTCTCTGCATCTTCTGACTTGGTTTCTTCAACGTTGGTTTTAGCTACAATGCAAGGTGTTTCTGAATCCCCCACGTCGGTGGCAAATGTGTTTGCTTTTGGCCCTTTGGCTTCTCTTACAGGCATTTCTGCTGAGGGTTTCAGAGCATATAGTGATGACACTGGGTTGCATGCTATACGGGCCTCCTTTGATATGAACCTGAAAAACTCTGCAAAACTTGGATAATCATTGCCTAAATCCAGCTGTTCTGTGACATAACGGTTCCACCTTGATGTGAACCAATCAGGAAGTTTGGTTAGTATCTTCTGATTCTCTTCACAGTCGTTAAGAACTTGTAGGCCCTTAACGTGAGGCATAGCGTTGCTGCATGTTTGGAGGAAGTCACTAAATTCTCTCAACTTGAGATATTCCTTTCCCCCAATCGTTGGCCATCCGTTGAGTTTCTCTCTGAAGGCTCGCTGCACAACAAAGGAATGACCGTATCTGGCATTCAGCCTATCCCATGCTTGTTCATAGGCCTCCTCATCTTTTCTGTAGAAGCTACCTTCAAGGGCAGATTTCGCCCCCCCCTGCTACGTACTTTTGCAGGTAGAACAGCCTATCTGCAGGGTCAGAGCATCGCCTCTCTATTAGAGCTTTAACGCTTGAGCTCCACTCAGTGAACTTCAATGGATCACCAAAGAATACGGTGGGTTCTGGGACTGGAAGTCGGGTGAGAGCCATTGCTACTTGCAACGCCTGTACTAAATGTGCCTCATTTTTAGTCATTTCTTGACTTCCAGAGTGAGGAGAAGATGGGTTAGCATCATTCAATTGGCTGTGTACAGGACTACGCCTCTCACTCCTTTCCTTTCTCTCTTCTTCGGTATACACATTTAACTTTGCCTGAATGACATCAAGGTCTCTTTGATTTTCAAGTTTCTTCAGTTGTTGGCGTTGAGCTTCAATAGCAGCTTCCATATCCATTTCAGCTCTCTTTGCAGCTAACTGTGCAACTGTCTCTGCTCTCTTGGCTGAAATACTAGGTGACTCTGAGATATGGTCTGACCGGTAGCTAGGCGCAGTGGCTCTAGATGCTGTAGATCCATATATGGACCGAGCATACTCATTATTAAGCAGCATGCGTAACCTTGATTTCTCTGCTTCAGCGTCGAAGTCGCCTGCATCTTCAGTTGACCTTACTCTCATTAGCTGTAGTAGATCTGCAGTTACAGCTGAGCATGCATCCATTTTCCTGCACATTTCCTGATTAGGTGCTGTATGAAGTCGAATGTTGTCATATAAGTCCTTTAATTCGGTTTCAAGCCCCTCAACTTCATCCATCATGTTACACATGTCACTCTCAGAGCATTCTCTTTTAATTATTGTACGAATGTCTCTTACCGCATTTTTCCATTTTTCATACACCGTTTTGAACTTATTTTCCTTTTGAGTTAACTCTTGCTCTTTAAGTTCTTGCATTTTTGTTGTTAGCCGTCTCTCTCGAGAGGATTTCCTTACTCTTGTCACTTCTTCTCTCATCTTTCTCTTCTGCTTCAAAGTCTGAGCTTTGCTCTTTTTCATGTAGCGACATTAAATCAGACTGACAGACTAAGTTACAGGCATGAATGGCAACTCTTGGAATACCTTTAACACTTAGCCAATACAATTCTTAACAGTAATAACCCTTAACAATAACAGTTACAGGAACTTTAAATATATTTTCTTTACTTTATACTAATAGGTCTTTATTACCTTTACCTTATTTGTGGGACTATCCATCAATTATTTGAGGTTTACATTTCAAAGTACAGTTCAACCTGAAGAGCCACACTCGTCCGCGCGGGATACGCAGCACACAGTCTGATGAAGCTCGTCGTCCGCACGGAATGCGCAGCACACCGTCCGATGAAGCGCAGCTTCGCACACGATACGCGACGCCTGTTGCTTGCAGCAAGATGGGGAACAGCGACAGCGTCTCACGTCTTTAGCCTGTAGCTTGCAGCAGGATCGAATAGCTTCGCACACTTTAGCCTGTAGCTTGCGGCAGGATTGAGAACAGCGTCTCACCTCTTTAGCCTGTTGCTTGCAGCAGGATGGGGAATAGCGTAGCACACTCTAGCCTGTAGCTGGCAGCAGGATCGAATACCTCGATTCGGATGGATTAGGTTACGTTTTCACTGTAACTACTCTGGTCTTGAAATAACATTACGCATCGAACTGATGTCCACAATGACGTTTATTCTCTTCTTTGCTCATTCATGAAACACCGTGAAAACGTGTTTGCCTAGTAGACCAGCAGTAGAATTATCGTTATCACATCGTTGACACTTTTACCGCCCTTTTACTCTATCACAAACACAATATAAACATCCGGGGCAAGAGGTCACATGACTTCCGGAAAGACAACTCTTATCATTTTTACAAAATAAACCAATGTTCAAGCATACATTAAACACTCTTCAAAAAAGGACAAAACAATAATAAGGGACCTTTGAGCGTCAGCTACACCCGACATTACTCACTCTGACAGGACACTCAGTACTGAGTGTGTCAGAGAGGTGTGGTGTTAGCTGTTGTGCTTTTATTGTGATAGAGCTAACAGGATATATGAGACCGGATGTGGACACGACGGGTCTTGCTTGTACGAAATGACATGGAAAGTACAAGCCTGAATAAAGTAACCACCATGCTCTAAAACCGCTCTAAAACCGTCTGTATTACTTTCCGCTTACCACGACATGGTGTCAGAACGTGGGCAGCGGTAAAGTGCTAGGTTGAAGTTGGAAAGAGAGTTGTGGAAAGTTAACGTCTGCAAGCGGCGAGATGTTAGACGACGACGGAGCTGCAGCCGCACCGGCTGCACAGCCTCCACAACCTCCCCAGCTACAGGCTAATGCTAACGCTCCTCCGAGCGCTACGTTCACCATCCAACCACCTGAAGCATTCGACTTTGCAAAGCCTCAGGACTGGGAGCGATGGATACGCAGGTTCGAGAGATTCAGACTGGCCAGCAACCTCCATCTTAGCACAGAAGCTAACCAGGTGAACACGCTGATCTACTGCATGGGGGATGAAGCAGACGACATCCTACGGGGTCATGATTTATCCGACGCACAGAGACAGCAGTACACTTCGGTAAAAGCCACACTTGAAACGTACTTTGTGCCTAGAAAGAATGTGATATATGAGAGGGCAAGATTCAATCAGAGAGTGCAGCAACCAAACGAGGCTGGAGACGCTTTCATTACTGCATTGTATGCCCTAGCAGAAAATTGCAAATACGGAGCACTCCGCGACGAGTTAATAAGAGACCGGCTCGTAGTGGGGTTGAGAGACACCAGTCTAGCTGAGAGGATGCAGTTAGACAAGGATTTGACGCTCGAAAAAGCAGTCAATATGGCCAGACAGTCCGAAGTGATTAACAGGCAGCAAACAGACCTCAGAGATAGAATGGACATTGATGCAGTAACAAAAGGCAGAAAACAAAACCCATTCACCCCAAAGTCCCCTCATCAACCAATGCACCCATCAACAAAACCACAGCCATCATCTGATCGCCGGTCATGCTACAGATGTGGAAAGTCTCCTGGTCATGCACATGCACAGTGCCCAGCCAGAGAGGTGGATGCATGTGGAAAGAGAGGTCATTACAGTAGAGTATGTAAATCTACCAATGCAGTACATGCTGTAGAAACAGAAAGTTGCTATGATGATGATGATGATGATGATGATGATGATGATGATGATGATGATGATGATGATGATGATACTCCCTTGTTCCTAGGCTCAGTAGATGCAGGTTTAGACCCATGGTATGCTGATTTGACTATAAGGGACCATAAGGTCAGGCTTAAGATAGACACAGGAGCTGATGTCTCAGTTATTCCAGCCCAGACCTACTATGCCATTGCTGAGAGCAACACACAGTTAGCTAAGCCTGACAGACCACTATTTGGCCCAGGTCGCATGCTTCTATCTGTCTTAGGCAGATACAGAGAGTCACTATGCAAAGGAGAGCAGGTGATACAGGAGGATGTTTACGTTGTCAATGACTTAAGCGTAGCCTTGTTAAGCAGACCAGCAAGTGTAAAGCTTAAACTAGTCTACAGAGCAGACAGCATAGACAAGTCAGAGATGGAAGAGTCCTACCCAAAGTTGTGTCAGGGTTTAGGTATGATGCAGCAGCCATACACTATTAAACTCAGGCCAGACGCTATTCCCTATTCCCTGGCCACACCTAGACGGGTCCCCATCCCTTTACTCCACAAAGTGAAAGAGGAGCTAAAAATGGAGGACATTGGGGTCATCTCCAGAGTTGAAGAGCCGACTGACTGGTGTTCGGGCATGGTTCCGGTGCCTACAGTGCGCATCTGCGTCGACCTCACCCGCCTCAACGAAGCAGTTCGCAGAGAGAAATACATAATGCCTTCAGTTGGATCTCTGGCAGGAGCCCAGATCTTCAGCAGGGTAGATGCCAACAGAGGGTTTTGGCAGGTTCCATTGTCCCCCGAGTCGTCACTGTACACAACGTTCATAACTCCCTTTGGGCGCTTTGACTTTAACAGACTGCCCTTCGGCATAGCGTCAGCCCCAGAACATTTTCAGCGGCGCATGTCAATGATTATCGACGGGCTGCAGGGGGTTGTATGTCACATGGCTGATGTCCTCATCTGGGGGAGAGATCAACAGCAGCACGACATCAGACTACACACTGTCCTCAATGAGCTCCAAGACGCCGGGGTCACACTAAACATGGAGAAGGGTGAGCTAAGCAAACGAGAAGTCAAGTTCCTCGGTCATATTCTGCCAGCTGACGGCGTGCAGCCAGACCCAGACAAGGTAAAGGCTGTCATGAGAGAGCCGTCCAACACAGGAGAGGTTCGCAGTTTCCTAGGAATGTTAAACCAGCTGGGAAAATACATTCCAGGTCTAGCCGAAAAGGACAAGCCGCTGAGAGACCTTCTCTTAAAGAAGTATCAGTGGGTCTGGGGCTGTGCCAACAGAAAGCCTTTGACCAGCTGAAAAATGATCTCACATCACCTCCAGTGCTGACACTCTACGACCCCAACAAAGAGCTGAAACTGTCTGCGGAGGCCTCTTCCTACGGACTGGGTGCGGTCCTCCTACAGAAGGAGGGAGAGCAGTGGAAACCAGTCGCGTACGCATCGCGCTCCATGACAGAGACAGAACAGAGGTACGCCCCGGTGGAGAAGGAGGCGCTAGGATTGACATGGGGGTGCGAGCGTTTTAGAGACTTCCTAATTGAGAGACATTTTGCCATGGAAACTGACCACAAGCCACTTGTCAGCCTGCTAGGTCACCAGGCACTAACTGAGCTTCCTCCCAGGATCCAGCGGTTTCGACTCAGACTCATGAGGTACAGTTACACAATCTCACACACACCTGGCAAAGAGCTGTTTACAGCCGACACTCTCTCACGCTCACCTGTCAGTCAAAACTCAAGTTCAAAACTGACAGACAACGACTTAATGGAAGACACAAACATCTATGTGGATGAAATGATCAATAACATGCCCGCCAGCTCAACATACATGGCACAACTGAGAGAGCGACTGCAGGAAGACAGTGTTTGCTCGGAGGTCATGTCACACTGTCAGAGAGGATGGCCTGACCGCAGCCAGCTCACAGGTCCAGTTAAAGCTTACTGGCCTGATAGAGCTGTACTTACTGTACATAATGGACTCCTGCTCATGGGCTCCAGACTAGTCATTCCCACAGCGATGCGCAACACTGTCCTCGATGCATTACACGAGGGACATCAGGGGATGACCAGGTGCAGAGAGCGGGTCAGAGAGACGGTATGGTGGACTGGCTTGAGCGGCCAACTAAACGAGCTGGTGAGAAATTGCAAAACATGCATCAAAGAGCGCGGCAATCCTGTGGAGCCATTCATGTCCTGTGAGCTCCCAGAGAGACCATGGCAAAAAGTAGGTTCTGATTTATTCACACTCAACCAGGATAACTACCTACTAGTAGTGGACTACTACTCTAGGTATGTAGAGATTGCCAAACTAACTCCCACACGATCTCAGGATGTTATTGTGCATCTCAAATCAATATTCTCTAGACATGGGGTCCCAGAGATTTTTTTTAGTGACAATGGCCCCCAGTACTCCAGTCCACAGTTCAAGGACTTTGCAGTAGCCTACGGGTTCAAACATGTCACTAGTAGCCCTAGGTTCGCTCAGAGTACCGGGGAGGCGGAACGTCACGTTCAGACTGTGAAACAGCTGCTAAAGAAAGCTAAGGATCCGTATCTGGCTCTGTTGGCCTATAGAGCTACACCACTTGCTAATGGCTACAGTCCTGCCCAGCTCCTCATGGGCAGGAGACTGCGCACTCCAGTGCCCCAGCATCCCTCTCTACTCACCCCAGAGCTTCCAGACAGCACTGTTGTGGCAGCTAAAGAAAGAGAGAGGAGGGTGAAGGACACTGCACATTTCAACAAAAGGCACCGTGTGAGAGATCTAATGCCGCATTTCCACTGCAGCGGGTAGCCCCGTTTAAGCTTCCTTAACCGTCCTCAAGCGGCCAGGCCAGTTTTTGGTGGCATTTCCATATAGCCTAGTACCGGCTAGCGGGTACTTTTTCCCTCTTTTTCCGGCCCCAAAAAATCGTGGTTCTATCAGACCAGGCCAGGGCTGTGACGTCAACACTCGACTGCTGATTGGTCAGAGAGAATCGTCACAAGATCGCGCGCGAGATCATCCCTCGCGTCACATATATATCAAGAAGCAAGCTTGCAGCATTTTGTAAACGGAGGAGCTACAAAAAATGGCAACGTCGAAGAAAAGCACACCGTGGTCGACCGAGGAGGTGACGACGTTCCTACATTGGGGATCCTACATTCCTACATTGGGGATGATAAAATCCAGCGGGAGCTCGACGGAACAACGCGAAATGTGGAAGTGTTCCAGGATGTCTCTGCACAGATGTCCGAACGCGGATTTTCGAGGACTTTCCTGCGATGTAGGGAAAACGGAACGGCTTTACTGGAGTCCCTGCAAGGTACGCTCACTTCTAACAAAGAAGTCTATTTTATCCTTACATTAATGTTCGACAACCCATGCTTTTATGGAGCCCCGAAGAGCTACATAGCTAGCTAAGGCAGATAGCCTTAGCTAGAGCTATTGTTTGCTAACACCATATGTGCCATTGTTTACGTTCAGTTTTTCTTTTCTATAGTTGTTGTTGCTATTTAGTATTGTGCTGCAGTAGTTTGTGGAATTAACAAGTCATTTTGCTGTTCTAGATGATTACATTGGGACTCGTGAGGAGGAACATTCCCGAACAACGGTTGATGGCAGTGTTCCGTCCACATCGTCATTGAATCCAGAACGGACCCCAGCCGAAGAATCGACACCAACTCAACCACCAACACCGAGTGCCATCACGACACCGCAGCGTGTGGTTCTAGGTAAGAAATAGAAATGGCAAAACGACTGGAATTGTGTTTTGTTTTTTTAAACCGTGGATCATCCATCGTCAGTAATTAAAATAAGCTATACCACTGTGTGGAAATGCTCTGTTTCAAGTAAAGTCTTAGCTAGTAAGCAGCTAGTACAGTTGTGTGTGACATCCTATCATATACATATATTTATATTCATTATCAACAGGCTGGACATAATGTAATTCACTTTCACAATCATTGTAAACATCTAGGGCCAGAACTTTCTTTAGTTCACATTACATTACATTACATGTTATTTGTTAGACGCTCTTATCCAAAGCGACTTACATACTCAATACTGTGGGCAATCCCCACAGGAGCAATTTGGGGTGAAGTGTCTTGCCCAGGGACACAACGTCATGCTGACTGCAGTGGGGTTTGAACCTGTGACCCCCTGATCCGAACACCAAGGCTCTATCCACTGCGCCACACGCCTCCTTACTGTTGTTCTGTTATACATGTTATTCTTATATCCTTGTGTGACCTGTACCTGTCCTGTGTTTTTTCCTTATTGCTAATTATTATCTTATTGTCACCCAGGCAAGAGGAAACGAGGAGGTGAGGATCGGGCCCAGCAGGAACGGCACCATGACTGGGCAGCCGACGTGGCCCGTACATTTGTACTTCCTTGTTATTTATTTTCTTTAAAATGTTCATTTTATATTTACAATACCATGTATAGTTATGCTGGCTGCAATACAGTTTTACATTTTTTATTTGTATTGTTTAATGGCATGCCTTTGATACAACATTTGTATTTTTATACTGCCATCAATAAAGTACTTCTTTGACTTATCTTATCTCTTGTTGATAATGAATGGCACCCAACATAAAAAAATCATAAACATACATGAATTTATAAAGCAATAACAAACACCATCAGTTAGGAAAAAGCCCCTTACTTTTAAGAGATTTAAAGCAAGAAATTGAGTTTGCTAGCTTGAGGTCCTCCTCTAAAACATTATTACATGTTTATTTTGTAATGGTATTAAGAATACATGATAAATACATAATACATGTAGAAATTGCTCAATTGTAATACCCTCGTTCTACTACACTCAAACAACACATTCCTTATATATTTCAAAGACGCGAGAACAAAATAAACCTATAACCCATTCAAGCAAGCTTTTAACATGTCTAGAAGAAAGATTGAGGTTATATTTAATATATTATTTTATGTTGTGGATACTTTAGTCTCCATCCATGTTTACAATTGTCCACACTATTTTACACTTGCATTTATGAATATAGTTTTGCTGTGTTTTACACTTTAGTATTTATGTTTATAGTTAGCTTTGATATTCGCTTAATTTATTAGAAAGATTTCTTTTCATGATCTGATATTTCCTCAAATGTTCTTATTATGGGGCAGTACTTACTGGTGCTTGAAATTCAAATATTTACTAAATATTCAATTCAGATAACATTTGTTTAAAAAATTTGACAAACACATGTATATGAAAAAAAAACATTTATTTATTTATGTTCAATACAATGAATGCAATACAATGCATATGTAGGTATTCAGGTAGCGCATCAAAGACACCTTGAGACACTGCTACCCCAGGCTCTGCTGCTGGTGCATTCCACCCATCATCATAGTCCTCTCCATGACTCTCGCAGACGTTATGCAGAGCACAGCATGTCAGCACCATGGATTTCACAATAAACAAGAAAACGATCGCTTCCACATCCTCCATTGTTGTGTGTGTTTTGTGAGTTGTGTCGCATTGAAAATGACGCCACTGCAGTTTTACCCAGCGTCGCTCCGCCCAAAAAGCCGATCGTCCCGCCTACACTGCGTTGCTACCCCAGGTCCTAAACTGTAATGGAAATGCGCCACGGCCTCAGACGGCCAGCGAGGCAGCCCGAGGCCTGAGCGAGGACGCTTAGGGACGCTTAAACGGGGCTACCCCGCTGCAGTGGAAATGCGCCATAAATCAGCTCACACCAGGTCAGCCAGTGTGGATTACAGATACAAAGTCTCAAGGCACAGTGGTTTCGTTGCACTCAGCTCCATGTTCCTACATAGTGGACGGGCCTTCAGGCACCATCAGGCGGAACAGACACCATCTTGTCCCTTTTCCAAAGACTGTACCACACACACCTCACACTCCAACACCCAGCACACCACCCCAACCAGGTGAGCCTACACTGGGTTCTCCAGAACGCCCTGAGTCACGCCCTGTCTCCCAAGGGACACACACCTGTCCGTACACACACACACGGCCCTACCACTAGGTATGGCAGAGTGGTGGTAAAACCTCACAGACTGGACTTGTGAACTGGAGGGGGAGACAAATGAATGTGAAAAAAAAAAAGACGATGTGAAAAGGGAAGAATGTTGAATAATTTTGTGTTTTGATGTTTAGATCACTAATGCTCACAAAGATATTGCCTGACTCAGTGGTTGTTTTTTGTTGTTTTTCATGAGAAGCCTTAAGAGTGCAATGTTCTATTTGAGTAAATAGCTATGTGATTGTGCAGAAAGAAGTGTGATGACATGTTCTGAGGTTCTTCTGAGTTTTCAGTTTATCACCTGATTTTGCATGTTCTGAGTCACAGTATATAAATGTGACAGTCTGTTCTGTTTTCTTAAGAAAGGGAGGTGTGGTGTTAGCTGTTATGCTTTATTGTGATAGAGCTAACAGGATATATGAGACCGGATGTGGACACGACGGGTCTTGCTTGTACGAAATGACATGGAAAGTACAAGCCTGAATAAAGTAACCACCATGCTCTAAAACCGTCTGTATTACTTTACGCTTACCACGACAAGAGGAATGGGAGACATCCCTCAAAATAAACACGAATAAAAGAACAGGGGGAAGACCAAGATGCAGCAGTGCAAATGTCTTCCACTGTCATTCCTCCGTGCAACGCCGTGGAGGAGGAAATCCCTCTGGTGCCGTGCGCTTTAATGTTCTCCGGGGGATCCAACCCAGAGGAGAAATACGCCTGTGATACAGCCTCACACAGCCCGTGTGACAGGCGCTGTGCCGACAGAGGCTGCCCTATTGAGCGCTCTCTGTAATGCACAAACAGGCGCTGAGAACTGAGTAGCCGTGCGTGCCATATAGCATGACAGCGCGCGCACGGGACGGAGGAGATGAGATGTGGCTTCCTCCTCTGATGTGTGAGGAGGAGGAAAGAAGCCATCCAAAGTGATCCCTCTCGATCTAAAAGAGCTTGTGATCACCTTTGTCATAAAAGCCGGGTTAGGGCGCAAAACAGCTGAGCTGCCATCTCCTTGGATCTGGAGACATGACGGAGCCACAGAGAGAGCAGACGCATCACTCACCCTTTAGCTGATGTCAGAGCCAGGAGCAGAGCTACTTTGGCCGACAAGAACTTTAGCGGGACCTGATCTAAAGGTTCACATGGAGCTTTACTCAGTGCGCGTCACACTAAAGCCGAAACCCATTGAGGTGCCAAAGCGCGTGACACATGTCTGAGGTCTCTGTGCTCCCCGTAGAAAACGTTTTGTCAGCGGGTGACTAAACACCGTGCTGACCCCAAACCTACGTGGCAAGATGAAATGGCAGCAGCATATGTTTTTACCGTGCTATAAGCCAATTCCTGTCCAGCAACAGCTGGAGGAACGACAGCACGAGGCAGGGGGGCCAACGGGGTCCAGGCTTCTCCCTGCACACCACACGGAACGCTGTCCATTTGGCTGTGTAGGATGTGTGTTCAGCAGCTGCGCTGATCGAACACCTCCCTGGCGATTTATGTAGGCCGCCGCTGCTTTGTTGTCTGTTTGAATCAACATATGTTGATTGTACAGCAACAGGACGAAGTGCTGGAGCACTTTCCATACGGAGAGTAATTCCAGCACGTTTATATGGAGAGACATGTGACCCGGCCACTGTCCCCCCACTGCCTGCGACATGCACGTTCCTCAGCCTGCGAGAGATGCGTCTGTGAACACTGCGGTGTGTGACGTCACTCTGCTCAGGGGCACCCCCACTGACGTGGAGATTTTTCCAGTGGGTTAATTCCAAAACCAAGGAAGGAGGAATGTACACCATGCGTCTCCTCTGACGCACAGGGTCGATGCACAGGCGAATAAACCACCTCTGGAGTCTCCTCACTATGAAGGAGACACAGGGGGATCACCACGTGACCAGCTGATATCATGTCTAACAGCTGCATCATCATAAAAAGATAACCTGGGAGGGACGAGGACAGCTCTTCTTCCAGTTGATAATGAAACCCAGGTTTGACAGATGAGATACGAGCTGTATCGTCTGAAAAAACCGCTTCCTTCCTGGAGCGAGCCAGCCACAGCCGGTCGTCCAGGTAAAATAACACTCTCATCCCCATTCTGAGTAGCTGCTCCAACCGTCTCCACCACTTTGAAAAAGTGCGTGGAGCCAGGAATGAGAAACGCAGGAAATTGCTGTGTTTCGGGATGATGGTTACGTGGAGGACTGCATCCTTCAGGATTATGGATGTGAACCAGTCTCCCTGGTGAACACTCCAGCACCTGTTTTGATCGTCAGCATGGAAAAGGCCATTCCCTTGTTGGACACTGACAGATCGAGGGATGGGTCTCATTCCCCCCGCTCCGTCTCCTTCGGGACCAGAAAATACCAGGAGTAAAAAACCCTGATTTTCTTCCCCATGAGGAACCCTGGAAAAAAGCTTCCTTTTAACAAGAGTTCCTGCCGCTCTGCACGGAGCACGAGACACTGTTCCCGGGATGACAGGGTTCCCTGTATCCTGTAGAACTGCGGGGGGGGAGGCGAACTGCAGAGACTATCCTCTGCCCATCCGCCTGCTCATCCATCTGTCCATCAGACACACGCGCCGCCACCCTGAGTACCATACAGTACTCTGATAGCACCGGGTGTACATTCTCTGGATGTGCTGTGGTTGGTGGCAAACCACGCAGAGGCCCCTCCACACGCTGCATTCACCAGGCTCTCAATATGTCGTCGTTTAGGAGAATACTCGTAAAGGCGCATTCACGCTCAACATCACTAAGGGATGAGCGGAGGTGTGTGCAGTGCTGTCCACACAATGCGTACACAATGGCCTCCGTGGGCTTATTACGACCGTGGGTAGGAGGTACGTCTGAGACAGAGAAAAAATCCGTGCTGCCTAAACCCAAAAAGTTTAAGGTAGACAGATTGAATAGTAAGCCCTGCTGTTTTATTAACCGATAAATTAAAAAACCCAGCCAGCTTAGGCAGCGAGCCATGCTGCCAAGTAACCAATAGGCTATTGGCAGCCGACTTAACCGGGGAGCCTTGCTGCATATTATCTTCCATCTGTCCATTGAACACACACGCGCCGCCACTCAGCGCGCCAACCAGCTCTGGATGTGCTATGGTTGTCATGGTGACGAGCCACGCCAGAGCCCTCCAGACGCTGCATTTCACACAGGCTCTCATTATGTTCACTGTAACACATTTTCCTGTCAAATAACAGTAAAGTGCCGGCAGTCTCTTCACAGACGCCTGCACTTCACTGTAATACCACAGTACTCATACTGTGAAATGACTTTACAGCCTCTTACTGTAAAAATAAAATACAGTATACTGCTGTATTTTTTCAATTAACAGTAAAATACTGGCAGCAGAGACGCCAGCAATACACTGAAATTATACAGTATTCATACTGCTGAACAATTTCAGTTTATTACTGTAAACAATTAAATAATTCACAGTAACATTCTGGTTAGGGGGCTGCCAGTAGATTAGTGTTGAAAATTGGCTGTAAAATAACAGCAATTGTTAAACTGGACACCGAGGTGCGTTCACGCTCAACACCCCTAAGGGATGAGCGGAGCTGTGTGCAGTGCTGTCCTCACTGTAATAATGGCACTCGTGGGCTCATTACCGTGTGTAGGAGGTAGGTTTGGGACAGGGGAGAAAAACCGAGCTGCCTAAAAACCAATAGGTTTTAAAGACAGCCGATTTATGCAGCGAGCCATGCTGCCTATATACCCGGTGGGCCTTGCTGCTTATTATTATTCATCTGTCCATCGAACACACGCGTCGCCACTCTGAGTAATATTCTGAGAGCGCGCGACATGCTCTGGATGTGCTGTGGTTGTCATGGTGACGAGCCACGTCAGAGCCCTCGCCGCCGTTGCCCGTGAAGCAACCCAAGAGGGCCCGGACCGAAAAGCTGCGAGGGGGCCTCCACACGCTGCATCTCACACCGGCTCTCATCCTGTCTCTGTTTAGGAGAAGGCTCGTAAACTGGACATTGAGGCGCGTTCACGCTCAAACATGTGAGGAATGAGCGGAGGTGTGTGCAGTGCTATTCACACAGTGCGTAAAACAGCCCTGGGCTCATTACGACCGTGTAGTAGGCACATCTGGGACAAAGGAAAAAAAACGTGCTGCCTGCTAACCGACAGGTTAGGAGCATCAGGTTTAAACGTCAAGCCCTGCTGTCTAATAACCGCCTGGTTAAATACAGCTGGCTTGCGCCACGAGCCCTGCTGCCTGCTGACTGACAGGTTACAGCCGGCTCTTGCACCTCCACACGCTGTATTGCACAACGGCTCTCATCATGTCGCCGTTTAAGAGAAGGCTGTAACAGAGGAACGAAGGCTAGAGGAGGCTGAGCCTTATACTATTGAGCACGACAAAGACCATTGACAGATGTCAATATATAATGATATCGTGTAGGATTTAGCTGGTTCTCAGTTGTGTTGCTAAAACTAACTACATTATGTGAATTCAAACACCGGAAGTTTACAGATTTAGAAAACTAAAGGATTTAATGTTGATCATTTTTTAAAACTACTTAACTTCAGACTCCAGTGGATTGAACCTGGATTCTACTTCCACTCAAACTTCTGCCATAGAAACATTTTGTAGCTGCTGTCATCTCTTCACATACCGCAATATGTAGTAAAGAAGTAGCAGTAACCTTATTGGATTTTCCTCTGGTTGACTCACAACAGCTCCCAATTGAGAAATAATATGACACATAACCCCTCCCATGTCAGACAGACAACACAATATGAATATACCATGATAAAGAGTGAGTTCTAGAGGTGATGGTATGGATTTGTTTCCCCTGTTTGCAGTGTTTATGCTAAGCTAACCTAACTAGCTGCTGGCTGTAGCCTGATAGGTTGGACTTTTGTTAAACTCCACAGATGGATTTGTTAATTTATGGATTCTATAATCTGTGCAGATATAACCATTTGGTCCATTTGTCTTGGGGTTAGGATTTCTTAACAACCCCTCTGTCTGTGTAGACTTTATAAACTGATGTGTGAAATGTTATACTTCACTTCTGCCGACTTCTATTAAGCCAGGGGTGGAGAACCTTTTTCCTCTCAAGGCCATTTCAATTTATACAACACCTCCGAGGGCCGTACAAATTATTGAACTCAACCTCAGCTTCAAAAAACTAAAATCACAACCCATTCATTTGGCCTTTCTTTCCTGCTGTGCAAAGAAAAAGCAACCTCTTAATCCAGATATCTTACCATGACTCGCGCAGTGGCATGACCACCAAAACAGAAAGATATGGACACAAGATGTGTGCAAATGTATTTAGTAACCTATCCATGTGAACATGATTTAAGTGAGGGGGGACCTAACCTGCTCTAGTCATGCTCCCCGGGAAGATTTCTTTTTAAATGTTGAAGTTAAAAGCCTCAGTCTGGTGCACTCCCCCTTTAAACTGTATTCTTGTTTATTAATAACAACTTTTCTTTACTGTCAGATAGATTTTTTTTAACCTGTTTTTCATTTATTCTTTTATTTGTTTACAACTGTAATGATCATATAAATATGTGCCTTTACCTCACTGAGCTGAGGTTATTTGAGCCTCTCAATCTGTCTGGAGAGAGCTGTCTTTCTACCTGGTTGTAGAAAAAGCTCCTTATATTCGTTAGCATAGCTAGCTAACCATATGCTAACAATCCTCGGTACGGCTCTCTCTCTCTCGTTCAAACAAAATGCGCTACTGCCACACACACACACACACACACACACACACACACCACACACACACACACACCACACACAACACACACACACACACAAACACACACCACACAACCACACAACACACACACACACACACACACACACACACACACCACACACACACACACACACAACACACACACACACACACACACACACCCACACACCACCAACACACACAAGCTTGAATGACACACAAAGATCTGTATTGTAGCGTCTCGCGACAGGAACACAGGGCTTGGTTTGTCCTTTAGAACTGAGGTTACGTACTGTAACCCAGCTTCTATGAGTATAGGCGCAGCCCTCTAAGGCTATCGCTATTGGGTAATCCCACTGCACGTGTGCAGCATGACAGACTTAATCCACGCCCACCTATGACGTGGGCCCCACCTACGGACTCACTTCCGTATAAATAGGAAGTAGTCCCTACAATCTGCTCCAACACAAACAGCTTTTCTTCAGCTATTTGTGGAGCCAGTGGGGCCCGAACCTTAGAGGGCTGTGCCTATACTCATAGAAGCTGGGTTACAGTACGTAACCTCAGTTCTATTTCGTATAAGGCTTCGCCCTCTAAGGCTATCGCTATTGGGTTAAGGGCGAAGCAGGATGTAGTCCACGCTCCACTGGTCCGTCCGTAACCAGAAGCACAAAAACACACCTACTCAATTAAAACCCATGTCCATTTCGCCATGCGTAAATGGAGCATCACATTCCCAGGGAATATAACATTTAAAAAATGAATATTCTCCATACGGGAAAGAAGGTAGGCTAAATAGGCTACCTGTCGTTTATAAAAAGTAGAGACCAAAGTCCCACTTGTTAAACGATCAAAGAGGGGGGAAAGGGCAGCTCTCTGTGCCGACAGGCAGGAGAGAGGGCACGCAGTTGAGTCCCCGATGTAACTACTCTGGTCTTGAAATAACATTACGCATCAAACTGATGTCCACAATGACGTTTATTCTCTTCTTTGCTCATTCATGAAACACCGTTAAAACGTGTTTGCCTAGTAGACCAGCAGTAGAATTATCGTTATCACATCGTTGACACTTTTACCGCCCTTTTACTCTCTCCAAACACAATATAAACATCCGGGGCAAGAGGTCACATGACTTCCGGAAAGACAACTCTTATCATTTTTACAAAATAAACCAATGTTCAAGCATACATTAAACACAACGTTGGTTTTAGCTACAATGCAAGGTGTTTCTGAATCCCCCACGTCGGTGGCAAATGTGTTTGCTTTTGGCCCTTTGGCTTCTCTTACAGGCATTTCTGCTGAGGGTTTCAGAGCATATAGTGATGACACTGGGTTGCATGCTATACGGGCCTCCTTTGATATGAACCTGGAAAACTCTGCAAAACTTGGATAATCATTGCCTAAATCCAGCTGTTCTGTGACATAACGGTTCCACCTTGATGTGAACCAATCAGGAAGTTTGGTTAGCATCTTCTGATTCTCTTCACAGTCGTTAAGAACTTGTAGGCCCTTAACGTGAGGCATAGCGTTGCTGCATGTTTGGAGGAAGTCACTAAATTCTCTCAACTTGAGATATTCCTTTCCCCCAATCGTTGGCCATCCGTTGAGTTTCTCTCTGAAGGCTCGCTGCACAACAAAGGAATGACCGTATCTGGCATTCAGCCTATCCCATGCTTGTTCATAGGCCTCCTCATCTTTTCTGTAGAAGCTACCTTCAAGGGCAGATTTCGCCCCCCTGCTACGTACTTTTGCAGGTAGAACAGCCTATCTGCAGGGTCAGAGCATCGCCTCTCTATTAGAGCTTTAACGCTTGAGCTCCACTCAGTGAACTTCAATGGATCACCAAAGAATACGGTGGGTTCTGGGACTGGAAGTCGGGTGAGAGCCATTGCTACTTGCAACGCCTGTACTAAATGTGCCTCATTTTTAGTCATTTCTTGACTTCCAGAGTGAGGAGAAGATGGGTTAGCATCATTCAATTGGCTGTGTACAGGACTACGCCTCTCACTCCTTTCCTTTCTCTCTTCTTCGGTATACACATTTAACTTTGCCTGAATGACATCAAGGTCTCTTTGATTTTCAAGTTTCTTCAGTTGTTGGCGTTGAGCTTCAATAGCAGCTTCCATATCCATTTCAGCTCTCTTTGCAGCTAACTGTGCAACTGTCTCTGCTCTCTTGGCTGAAATACTAGGTGACTCTGAGATATGGTCTGACCGGTAGCTAGGCGCAGTGGCTCTAGACTGTAGATCCATATATGGACCGAGCATACTCATTATTAAGCAGCATGCGTAACCTTGATTTCTCTGCTTCAGCGTCGAAGTCGCCTGCATCTTCAGTTGACCTTACTCTCATTAGCTGTAGTAGATCTGCAGTTACAGCTGAGCATGCATCCATTTTCCTGCACATTTCCTGATTAGGTGCTGTATGAAGTCGAATGTTGTCATATAAGTCCTTTAATTCGGTTTCAAGCCCCTCAACTTCATCCATCATGTTACACATGTCACTCTCAGAGCATTCTCTTTTAATTATTGTACGAATGTCTCTTACCGCATTTTTCCATTTTTCATACACCGTTTTGAACTTATTTTCCTTTTGAGTTAACTCTTGCTCTTTAAGTTCTTGCATTTTTGTTGTTAGCCGTCTCTCTCGAGAGGATTTCCTTACTCTTGTCACTTCTTCTCTCATCTTTCTCTTCTGCTTCAAAGTCTGAGCTTTGCTCTTTTTCATGTAGCGACATTAAATCAGACTGACAGACTAAGTTACAGGCATGAATGGCAACTCTTGGAATACCTTTAACACTTAGCCAATACAATTCTTAACAGTAATAACCCTTAACAATAACAGTTACAGGAACTTTAAATATATTTTCTTTACTTTATACTAATAGGTTTATTACCTTTACCTTATTTGTGGGACTATCCATCAATTATTTGAGGTTTACATTTCAAAGTACAGTTCAACCTGAAGAGCCACACTCGTCCGCGCGGGATACGCAGCACACAGTCTGATGAAGCTCGTCGTCCGCACGGAATGCGCAGCACACCGTCCGATGAAGCGCAGCTTCGCACACGATACGCGACGCCTGTTGCTTGCAGCAAGATGGGGAACAGCGACAGCGTCTCACGTCTTTAGCCTGTAGCTTGCAGCAGGATCGAATAGCTTCGCACACTTTAGCCTGTAGCTTGCGGCAGGATTGAGAACAGCGTCTCACCTCTTTAGCCTGTTGCTTGCAGCAGGATGGGGAATAGCGTAGCACACTCTAGCCTGTAGCTGGCAGCAGGATCGAATACCTCGATTCGGATGGATTAGGTTACGTTTTCACTGTAACTACTCTGGTCTTGAAATAACATTACGCATCGAACTGATGTCCACAATGACGTTTATTCTCTTCTTTGCTCATTCATGAAACACCGTGAAAACGTGTTTGCCTAGTAGACCAGCAGTAGAATTATCGTTATCACATCGTTGACACTTTTACCGCCCTTTTACTCTCTCACAAACACAATATAAACATCCGGGGCAAGAGGTCACATGACTTCCGGAAAGACAACTCTTATCATTTTTACAAAATAAACCAATGTTCAAGCATACATTAAACACTCTTCAAAAAAGGACAAAACAATAATAAGGGACCTTTGAGCGTCAGCTACACTCCCACCAAAATTACCTTCAAACACATATGCAGATGTTAATACATATACTATATGATCTACATCAAATGGTAATTTTCAACTCTTTTATCTTGTTTGTCTTTCCCTTAACTCGCATATAGAACAGTGCAAGTTCACAATAATTTACATATTTGAACAATTAATATCATTTACATAACTGAGGCTACATCAACTTTAATATTCCCTTAGCCTAACGAGGAAATATATACGTTTCTAGCTATTCTAGAAAGTTAGCTTCCTAACTGCTCTCCACTAGAACAACTAACTTCTGAATCGGTCTTTCAACAACGGATGGCTTGTTGAGGCGTTCACCCTTTTTCCCCAACTGCTGCGCCCCAATCTGTATTGAAACCTTCCGCACCAGCCCATCATCATCCTCATGTGCTTTAAGAACCCTGGCAAGTTTCCATTCATTGCGGGGTATGTCCTCTTCTTTGACTATCACGATATCACCAACTTTCATGTTCCGTCTTGGAACATGCCATCGCTGCCTGAGAGTAATGTTGGCCAGATATTCCTTTCTCCATCTGTTCCAAAATTGTTCGGACAGATATTGAACTCTTCTCCAGCGTTTTCTGGTATACAAATCCTCCTTAACAAACTTGCCTGGTGGAGAAAGTGGAACAGATGACTTCATGGTGATCAGATGATTTGGAGTTAGTGGCTCCAGACTTGTAGGATCGCTGATGTTGTCGACAGTGAGTGGGCGGCCATTTACAATGGACATGGCTTCGTAAAAGAAGGTTCTTAAAGAGGCGTCATCCAATCTTCCCACACTGTGAGCAAGGACTGTGGTCAGTACACTTCTGACTGTCCTGATCTGCCGCTCCCATACTCCTCCAGCATGACTTGAGCCTGGAACATTCATGAGGAAGTCACACTGCCTATCTGCCAGGTATGCAGCTACTCTGTCTTTGTTGACTTCCTTCAGGGCTTTTGCAATTTCATTTTTTGCTCCCACAAAGTTAGAACCCTGATCCGATCTGATGTGTCGCACAGCGCCGCGGATAGCTATGAAGCACCGTAAGGCATTAATGAACGCGTCAGTTGTCATGTCGTCCAACATCTCTATGTGGACTTCTCTGGAACATAGGCACGTGAAGAGAAGACCACCGTTTGTATTCTTTGCGGCCCTGCTGAGTATGAAAGGAGCCAAAACAGTCCATACTGCAGTATGTGAACGGTGGTGAGGGATCTGTACGGTCGCTAGGTAGGTCCGCCATCTGTTGCTCTTCTGGTGGTGCTCTAGCTCTCCTACACAAGACACATCGCCTGATGAACTGGGCTACTACTTTACTTCCACCAACAATCCAGTAGCCGTTGGCTCTCAGTTCATTCAGAGTATAACCTCTGCCTTGGTGTTGTGTCATGTTGTGGTGGTGTGTAAGGAGGAGGCGTGTGACTGCACCATCCTTAGGGAGTATTATTGGGTGTCTCAACTCCAGTGGTCCCGACGCCTTCCTCATTCGCCCTCCCACTCTCATTACGCCATTTTGGATGAATGGATCAAGCTGATAGAGTTGATGGTTGCGAGGAAGCCTTCCTGATTTCTGGCTGAGCGTGTTCAACTCTTCTTGAAAGGCATCTTGTTGTGCAAGCTTGATGAGCGTCAGTGCAGCTTGCTTTCTGTCCTCCACATTTAAAGGCTCAGTGGCCTTGGTCCTCTTAGCCAATCGTTGAATGCGAGCAATGACATTGACTGCTGTGGTCCATCTTGAGAACCTTGCCAGTTGCTCTTGAAAGTCACATTGCACTGCAACATCTGTTTTGAGAACTTGAGTAACCTTTACCTCAGGGTCTCCCACCAGCAACTCTGTAGTACCCTGATGTGCAACAATCTCTCTTTCCCATAGAAACTTGGGACCTGTGATCCAATTTGAGCTGATGAGGTCTGCCACCTTGAGGCCTCTCGAAGCGTGGTCAGCTGGGTTTTCTCCTGTTTCAACATAGAACCACTGTCCTGGGTTAGTAGCTTCCCGAATCCTCTGAACACGGTTTGCGACAAAGACATGAAATCTTCGAGCTTCGTTGTTTATATAACCCAGGACAACTTGCGAATCTGTCCAAAAGTATTCTTTGTCCACTTTTAGATCCAGCTCCTCCTTTAGCATGCTACTCACCGCAGCAGAGGTCACTGCAGCCGTAAGCTCCAGTCTTGGGATAGTAACTAATTTTGTTGGTGCGACTCTCGCTTTGCCCATGACAAAGGCGCAGTGTATGTTTCTTTACCCACCAACCTGACATATGAGCACTGTCCGTACCCCTGACTGCTCGCATCAGAAAAGTGATGAAGCTCGACACTCAGTATCTCACCAAAGTGTTTAGGTGTGAAGCATCTTGGGATCTGAATCTTCTCAAGATTTTCCAGATCATTCATCCAACTTTCCCACCTTAGCTTCAATTCGCTTGGCAGTGGTTCATCCCATCCGGTTCCTTTCTGACACATCTCTTGCAGAACCCTCTTTCCCTCTAGGATGAATGGAGCTAGAAACCCCAATGGGTCATACAGAGAGGCCACAACTGAGAGTATCCCACGGCAAGTTGCTGGTTTCTCATCGAGTGACACTTTGAAGGAGAAGCTGTCACTTTCAACGTTCCATCGTATTCCTAGCACTCTCTGTGCTGGAAGTTCATCGTGGTTGAGGTCCACATTTTTTACCTCTGCAGCACGTTCTGAAGCACAGATGGAGTCTAGAACTTCCCGTTGTTGGAAAGGAATTTTGTGAAGGTGTAGATTCCCTTTGGCACACACAACTTGGGCTTCCTTCAACCAACTTAATGCCTCATCGACAGACTCCAAGCTTATGATGCCGTCGTCTACATAGAAGTTCTTTCTGATGAAGCTAGCTGCCGAAGGGGTACTGTATTTGATTCTGACTGGTAAGATGCTTCAGACATAATTGGCACAGCCAGGGAAGATGATGCTCCGAAAAGATGGACCTTTCATTCGGTATGCCTGTGGGTTCTGAGTCTGTATCCCATTTTCCCACCAGAGAAACCAAAAGTAGTCCCTGTCTTCTTTGTGGACATGGAACCTGTGGAAACATTTTTTCCACATCGCACATGACGGCGAGGGCATGCTTACGAAACCGGCAGAGCACTGCAGTTAGGCCATTTGTGAGATCCGGTCCTGTTAGCAGGTGATCGTTTAGGGAGGTGCCTTCGTACTTTGCAGAACAATCGAAGACAACTCTTATTTTATCTGGTTTCCGAGGATGGTAAACCCCATGGTGTGGGGATATACCAGACCTTGCCTGGTTTTGGTTGTGTTTCTGCTTTCCTCTCCGAGTCGCCATCTTTGAAGACGCCATCCATAAACTTCAGATAGTCGGCCTTGAGTTTGGGATCTCTTTCCAGTTTTCCTTTTAAGGTGCTTTAGCCGGATCAAAGCCAGCCTTTTGTTGTCTGGGAGTAGAGGTCGTGCTTTGAATGGAAGAGGCATGTCTAGATGACCCTGCTTGTTTTGCTGGATTCCTTCCTTTAGGATCTGCAGAAAGCGAATATCATCTTGAGATATACTTTTGTCCCCTGGCTTGGTGTCCGCGAAATCGGACTCCAGCACCTTGATAACCGCTGATGGCGTTACAGGTGGCACCTCTCTGACTGATACCCGATGACAAAGTCCAGTCACATCTTGAGAATTCACACGCGGCGATGCACTTCCTACGATGCTCCATCCAAGGTCAGTCTTAATGGCATAGGGGCTCGTAATCGCCACCAGTGATGATTTTCCTTGGGGGCCAGTGCTCTGGAGCAGTCATAGCCAATCAGTAATCCAACACCCGCAATCTATAAGTGGAGGCATCTTGAGCTATATCTGCAAGGTGTTTCCATCTGATGGCTGTCTTGCAGGTTGGAATGTGCGCACGTTCCAGTGGAATGAAATCCCTTGTATAAGCTGGAGGCAGATCAATGGATGTATTTGAGGTGAACCCTCTTACTTTGAGTCCACAAACTCTCTGACTCTTTACAATTGAGTCTTTTCCCATCATAGTCGATAATTTTAGTTTTACTGGCTCCATCTCTGTTTGCAGCTTCTCACAAACCTCCTGTTCTACGAAGGTGTGACTGCTTTGGGTGTCCAATAGAGCATACACCAGAGTTTCAGAATTAGGAGTGTTAGATGATGAAATCCACACTGGCACGATCATTGATGTGCTTCCCACCTTCACCTCCATTCACACAACATGATAGTGAGGATGTATTTCCTTCAAACCTGCTGTGTGTGTAGGGTTTGTCCGCTGAGGAACGCTCTTCATGCAAAGGAGTCGGGTGACCCCTTTTGCATATGCCACACTCTGTTCTTGCAGTCTCTGGAGACATGTCCCTTTCTCAGGCATGCAAAACACAGCCTATTTTCTTGTATGTATTTTCTCTTTTCCTCCACAGTCAATTCCAGTAGCTTTTGGCATTTGAATATGGAATGATATTCTCCACAGCAAATACACTCAGTGTTTTGTGTTAGCATGCTCCCTTTTTTCACTTTCTCTGCATCTTCTGACTTGGTTTCTTCAACGTTGGTTTTAGCTACAATGCAAGGTGTTTTCTGAATCCCCCACGTCGGTGGCAAATGTGTTTGCTTTTGGCCCTTTGGCTTCTCTTACAGGCATTCTGCTGAGGGTTTCAGAGCATATAGTGATGACACTGGGTTGCATGCTATACGGGCCTCCTTTGATATGAACCTGAAAAACTCTGCAAAACTTGGATAATCATTGCCTAAATCCAGCTGTTCTGTGACATAACGGTTCCACCTTGATGTGAACCAATCAGGAAGTTTGGTTAGTATCTTCTGATTCTCTTCACAGTCGTTAAGAAACTTGTAGGCCCTTAACGTGAAGGCATAGCGTTGCTGCATGTTTGGAGGAAGTCACTAAATTCTCTCAACTTGAGATATTCCTTTCCCCCAATCGTTGGCCATCCGTTGAGTTCTCTCTGAAGGCTCGCTGCACAACAAAGGAATGACCGTATCTGGCATTCAGCCTATCCCATGCTTGTTCATAGGCCTCCTCATCTTTTCTGTAGAAGCTACCTTCAAGGGCAGATTTCGCCCCCCCTGCTACGTACTTTTGCAGGTAGAACAGCCTATCTGCAGGGTCAGAGCATCGCCTCTCTATTAGAGCTTTAACGCTTGAGCTCCACTCAGTGAACTTCAATGGATCACCAAAGAATACGGTGGGTTCTGGGACTGGAAGTCGGGTGAGAGCCATTGCTACTTGCAACGCCTGTACTAAATGTGCCTCATTTTTAGTCATTTCTTGACTTCCAGAGTGAGGAGAAGATGGGTTAGCATCATTCAATTGGCTGTGTACAGGACTACGCCTCTCACTCCTTTCCTTTCTCTCTTCTTCGGTATACACATTTAACTTTGCCTGAATGACATCAAGGTCTCTTTGATTTTCAAGTTTCTTCAGTTGTTGGCGTTGAGCTTCAATAGCAGCTTCCATATCCATTTCAGCTCTCTTTGCAGCTAACTGTGCAACTGTCTCTGCTCTCTTGGCTGAAATACTAGGTGACTCTGAGATATGGTCTGACCGGTAGCTAGGCGCAGTGGCTCTAGATGCTGTAGATCCATATATGGACCGAGCATACTCATTATTAAGCAGCATGCGTAACCTTGATTTCTCTGCTTCAGCGTCGAAGTCGCCTGCATCTTCAGTTGACCTTACTCTCATTAGCTGTAGTAGATCTGCAGTTACAGCTGAGCATGCATCCATTTTCCTGCACATTTCCTGATTAGGTGCTGTATGAAGTCGAATGTTGTCATATAAGTCCTTTAATTCGGTTTCAAGCCCCTCAACTTCATCCATCATGTTACACATGTCACTCTCAGAGCATTCTCTTTTAATTATTGTACGAATGTCTCTTACCGCATTTTTCCATTTTTCATACACCGTTTTGAACTTATTTTCCTTTTGAGTTAACTCTTGCTCTTTAAGTTCTTGCATTTTTGTTGTTAGCCGTCTCTCTCGAGAGGATTTCCTTACTCTTGTCACTTCTTCTCTCATCTTTCTCTTCTGCTTCAAAGTCTGAGCTTTGCTCTTTTTCATGTAGCGACATTAAATCAGACTGACAGACTAAGTTACAGGCATGAATGGCAACTCTTGGAATACCTTTAACACTTAGCCAATACAATTCTTAACAGTAATAACCCTTAACAATAACAGTTACAGGAACTTTAAATATATTTTCTTTACTTTATACTAATAGGTCTTTATTACCTTTACCTTATTTGTGGGACTATCCATCAATTATTTGAGGTTTACATTTCAAAGTACAGTTCAACCTGAAGAGCCACACTCGTCCGCGCGGGATACGCAGCACACAGTCTGATGAAGCTCGTCGTCCGCACGGAATGCGCAGCACACCGTCCGATGAAGCGCAGCTTCGCACACGATACGCGACGCCTGTTGCTTGCAGCAAGATGGGGAACAGCGACAGCGTCTCACGTCTTTAGCCTGTAGCTTGCAGCAGGATCGAATAGCTTCGCACACTTTAGCCTGTAGCTTGCGGCAGGATTGAGAAACAGCGTCTCACCTCTTTAGCCTGTTGCTTGCAGCAGGATGGGGAATAGCGTAGCACACTCTAGCCTGTAGCTGGCAGCAGGATCGAATACCTCGATTCGGATGGGATTAGGTTACGTTTTCACTGTAACTACTCTGGTCTTGAAATAACATTACGCATCGAACTGATGTCCACAATGACGTTTATTCTCTTCTTTGCTCATTCATAGAAACACCGTGAAAACGTGTTTGCCTAGTAGACCAGCAGTAGAATTATCGTTATCACATCGTTGACGACTTTTACCGCCCTTTTACTCTATCACAAACACAATATAAACATCCGGGGCAAGAGGTCACATGACTTCCGGAAAGACAACGTCTTATCATTTTTACAAAATAAACCAATGTTCAAGCATACATTAAACACTCTTCAAAAAAGGACAAAACAATAATAAGGGACCTTTGAGCGTCAGCTACACCCTACATTACTCACTCTGACAGGAACACTCAGTAACTGAGTGTGTCAGAGAGGTGTGGTGTTAGCTGTTGTGCTTTTATTGTGATAGAGCTAACAGGATATATGAGACCGGATGTGGACACGACGGGTCTTGCTTGTACGAAATGACATGGAAAGTACAAGCCTGAATAAAGTAACCACCATGCTCTAAAACCGCTCTAAAACCGTCTGTATTACTTTCCGCTTACCACGACATGGTGTCAGAACGTGGGCAGCGGTAAAGTGCTAGGTTGAAGTTGGAAAGAGAGTTGTGGAAAGTTAACGTCTGCAAGCGGCGAGATGTTAGACGACGACGGAGCTGCAGCCGCACCGGCTGCACAGCCTCCACAACCTCCCCAGCTACAGGCTAATGCTAACGCTCCTCCGAGCGCTACGTTCACCATCCAACCACCTGAAGCATTCGACTTTGCAAAGCCTCAGGACTGGGAGCGATGGATACGCAGGTTCGAGAGATTCAGACTGGCCAGCAACCTCCATCTTAGCACAGAAGCTAACCAGGTGAACACGCTGATCTACTGCATGGGGGATGAAGCAGACGACATCCTACGGGGTCATGATTTATCCGACGCACAGAGACAGCAGTACACTTCGGTAAAAGCCACACTTGAAACGTACTTTGTGCCTAGAAAGAATGTGATATATGAGAGGGCAAGATTCAATCAGAGAGTGCAGCAACCAAACGAGGCTGGAGACGCTTTCATTACTGCATTGTATGCCCTAGCAGAAAATTGCAAATACGGAGCACTCCGCGACGAGTTAATAAGAGACCGGCTCGTAGTGGGGTTGAGAGACACCAGTCTAGCTGAGAGGATGCAGTTAGACAAGGATTTGACGCTCGAAAAAGCAGTCAATATGGCCAGACAGTCCCGAAGTGAATTAACAGGCAGCAAACAACAGACCTCAGAGATAGAATGGACATTGATGCAGTAACAAAAGGCAGAAAACAAAACCCATTCACCCCAAAGTCCCCTCATCAACCAATGCACCCATCAACAAAACCACAGCCATCATCTGATCGCCGGTCATGCTACAGATGTGGAAAGTCTCCTGGTCATGCACATGCACAGTGCCCAGCCAGAGAGGTGGATGCATGTGGAAAGAGAGGTCATTACAGTAGAGTATGTAAATCTACCAATGCAGTACATGCTGTAGAAACAGAAAGTTGCTATGATGATGATGATGATGATGATGATGATGATGATGATGATGATGATGATACTCCCTTGTTCCTAGGCTCAGTAGATGCAGGTTTAGACCCATGGTATGCTGATTTGACTATAAGGGACCATAAGGTCAGGCTTAAGATAGACACAGGAGCTGATGTCTCAGTTATTCCAGCCCAGACCTACTATGCCATTGCTGAGAGCAACACACAGTTAGCTAAGCCTGACAGACCACTATTTGGCCCAGGTCGCATGCTTCTATCTGTCTTAGGCAGATACAGAGAGTCACTATGCAAAGGAGAGCAGGTGATACAGGAGGATGTTTACGTTGTCAATGACTTAAGCGTAGCCTTGTTAAGCAGACCAGCAAGTGTAAAGCTTAAACTAGTCTACAGAGCAGACAGCATAGACAAGTCAGAGATGGAAGAGTCCCTACCCAAAGTTGTGTCAGGGTTTAGGTATGATGCAGCAGCCATACACTATTAAACTCAGGCCAGACGCTATTCCCTATTCCCCTGGCCACACCTAGACGGGTCCCCATCCCTTTACTCCACAAAGTGAAAGAGGAGCTAAAAATGGAGGACATTGGGGTCATCTCCAGAGTTGAAGAGCCGACTGACTGGTGTTCGGGCATGGTTCCGGTGCCTACAGTGCGCATCTGCGTCGACCCTCACCCGCCTCAACGAAGCAGTTCGCAGAGGAGAAATACATAATGCCTTCAGTTGGATCTCTGGCAGGAGCCCAGATCTTCAGCAGGGTAGATGCCAACAGAGGGTTTTGGCAGGTTCCATTGTCCCCCGAGTCGTCACTGTACACAACGTTCATAACTCCCTTTGGGCGCTTTGACTTTAACAGACTGCCCTTCGGCATAGCGTCAGCCCCAGAACATTTTCAGCGGCGCATGTCAATGATTATCGACGGGCTGCAGGGGGTTGTATGTCACATGGCTGATGTCCTCATCTGGGGGAGAGATCAACAGCAGCACGACATCAGACTACACACTGTCCTCAATGAGCTCCAAGACGCCGGGGTCACACTAAACATGGAGAAGGGTGAGCTAAGCAAACGAGAAGTCAAGTTCCTCGGTCATATTCTGCCAGCTGACGGCGTGCAAGCCAGACCCAGACAAGGTAAAGGCTGTCATGAGAGAGCCGTCCAACACAGGAGAGGTTCGCAGTTTCCTAGGAATGTTAAACCAGCTGGGAAAATACATTCCAGGTCTAGCCGAAAAGGACAAGCCGCTGAGAGACCTTCTCTCAAAGAAGTATCAGTGGGTCTGGGGCTGTGCCAACAGAAAGCCTTTGACCAGCTGAAAAATGATCTCACATCACCTCCAGTGCTGACACTCTACGACCCCAACAAAGAGCTGAAACTGTCTGCGGAGGCCTCTTCCTACGGACCTGGGTGCGGTCCTCCTACAGAAGGAGGGAGAGCAGTGGAAACCAGTCGCGTACGCATCGCGCTCCATGACAGAGACAGAACAGAGGTACGCCCCGGTGGAGAAGGAGGCGCTAGGATTGACATGGGGGTGCGAGCGTTTTAGAGACTTCCTAATTGAGAGACATTTTGCCATGGAAACTGACCACAAGCCACTTGTCAGCCTGCTAGGTCACCAGGCACTAACTGAGCTTCCTCCCAGGATCCAGCGGTTTCGACTCAGACTCATGAGGTACAGTTACACAATCTCACACACACCTGGCAAAGAGCTGTTTACAGCCGACACTCTCTCACGCTCACCTGTCAGTCAAAACTCAAGTTCAAAACTGACAGACAACGACTTAATGGAAGACACAAACATCTATGTGGATGAAATGATCAATAACATGCCCGCCAGCTCAACATACATGGCACAACTGAGAGAGCGACTGCAGGAAGACAGTGTTTGCTCGGAGGTCATGTCACACTGTCAGAGAGGATGGCCTGACCGCAGCCAGCTCACAGGTCCAGTTAAAGCTTACTGGCCTGATAGAGCTGTACTTACTGTACATAATGGACTCCTGCTCATGGGCTCCAGACTAGTCATTCCCACAGCGATGCGCAACACTGTCCTCGATGCATTACACGAGGGACATCAGGGGATGACCAGGTGCAGAGAGGCGGGTCAGAGAGACGGTATGGTGGACTGGCTTGAGCGGCCAACTAAACGAGCTGGTGAGAAATTGCAAAACATGCATCAAAGAGCGCGGCAATCCTGTGGAGCCATTCATGTCCTGTGAGCTCCCAGAGAGACCATGGCAAAAAGTAGGTTCTGATTTATTCACACTCAACCAGGATAACTACCTACTAGTAGTGGACTACTACTCTAGGTATGTAGAGATTGCCAAACTAACTCCCACACGATCTCAGGATGTTATTGTGCATCTCAAATCAATATTCTCTAGACATGGGGTCCCAGAGATTTTTTTTAGTGACAATGGCCCCCAGTACTCCAGTCCACAGTTCAAGGACTTTGCAGTAGCCTACGGGTTCAAACATGTCACTAGTAGCCCTAGGTTCGCTCAGAGTACCGGGGAGGCGGAACGTCACGTTCAGACTGTGAAACAGCTGCTAAAGAAAGCTAAGGATCCGTATCTGGCTCTGTTGGCCTATAGAGCTACACCACTTGCTAATGGCTACAGTCCTGCCCAGCTCCTCATGGGCAGGAGACTGCGCACTCCAGTGCCCCAGCATCCCTCTCTACTCACCCCAGAGCTTCCAGACAGCACTGTTGTGGCAGCTAAAGAAAGAGAGAGGAGGGTGAAGGACACTGCACATTTCAACAAAAGGCACCGTGTGAGAGATCTAATGCCGCATTTCCACTGCAGCGGGTAGCCCCGTTTAAGCTTCCTTAACCGTCCTCAAGCGGCCAGGCCAGTTTTTGGTGCATTTCCATATAGCCTAGTACCGGCTAGCGGGTACTTTTTTCCCTCTTTTTCCGGCCCCAAAAAATCGTGGTTCTATCAGACCAGGCCAGGGCTGTGACGTCAACACTCGACTGCTGATTGGTCAGAGAGAATCGTCACAAGATCGCGCGCGAGATCATCCCTCGCGTCACATATATATCAAGAAGCAAGCTTGCAGCATTTTGTAAACGGAGGAGCTACAAAATGGCAACGTCGAAGAAAAGCACACACCGTGGTCGACCGAGGAGGTGACGACGTTCCTACATTGGGGATCCTACATTCCTACATTGGGGATGATAAAATCCAGCGGGAGCTCGACGGAACAACGCGAAATGTGGAAGTGTTCCAGGATGTCTCTGCACAGATGTCCGAACGCGGATTTTCGAGGACTTTCCTGCGATGTAGGGAAAACGGAACGGCTTTACTGGAGTCCCTGCAAGGTACGCTCACTTCTAACAAAGAAGTCTATTTTATCCTTACATTAATGTTCGACAACCCATGCTTTTATGGAGCCCCGAAGAGCTACATAGCTAGCTAAGGCAGATAGCCTTAGCTAGAGCTATTGTTTGCTAACACCATATGTGCCATTGTTTACGTTCAGTTTTTCTTTTCTATAGTTGTTGTTGCTATTTAGTATTGTGCTGCAGTAGTTTGTGGAATTAACAAGTCATTTTGCTGTTCTAGATGATTACATTGGGACTCGTGAGGAGGAACATTCCCGAACAACGGTTGATGGCAGTGTTCCGTCCACATCGTCATTGAATCCAGAACGGACCCCAGCCGAAGAATCGACACCAACTCAACCACCAACACCGAGTGCCATCACGACACCGCAGCGTGTGGTTCTAGGTAAGAAATAGAAATGGCAAAACGACTGGAATTGTGTTTTGTTTTTTAAACCGTGGATCATCCATCGTCAGTAATTAAAATAAGCTATACCACTGTGTGGAAATGCTCTGTTTCAAGTAAAGTCTTAGCTAGTAAGCAGCTAGTACAGTTGTGTGTGACATCCTATCATATACATATATTTATATTCATTATCAACAGGCTGGACATAATGTAATTCACTTTCACAATCATTGTAAACATCTAGGGCCAGAACTTTCTTTAGTTCACATTACATGTTATTTGTTAGACGCTCTTATCCAAAGCGACTTACATACTCAATACTGTGGGCAATCCCCACAGGAGCAATTTGGGGTGAAGTGTCTTGCCCAGGGACACAACGTCATGCTGACTGCAGTGGGGTTTGAACCTGTGACCCCCTGATCCGAACACCAAGGCTCTATCCACTGCGCCACACGCCTCCTTACTGTTGTTCTGTTTATACATGTTATTCTTATATCCTTGTGTGACCTGTACCTGTCCTGTGTTTTTTCCTTATTGCTAATTATTATCTTATTGTCACCCAGGCAAGAGGAAACGAGGAGGTGAGGATCGGGCCCAGCAGGAACGGCACCATGACTGGGCAGCCGACGTGGCCCGTACATTTGTACTTCCTTGTTTATTTATTTTCTTTAAAATGTTCATTTTATATTTACAATGCCATGTATAGTTATGCTGGCTGCAATACAGTTTTACATTTTTTATTTGTATTGTTTAATGGCATGCCTTTGATACAACATTTGTATTTTTATACTGCCATCAATAAAGTACTTCTTTGACTTATCTTATCTCTTGTTGATAATGAATGGCACCCAACATAAAAAAATCATAAACATACATGAATTTATAAAGCAATAACAAACACCATCAGTTAGGAAAAAGCCCCTTACTTTTAAGAGATTTAAAGCAAGAAATTGAGTTTGCTAGCTTGAGGTCCTCCTCTAAAACATTATTACATGTTTATTTTGTAATGGTATTAAGAATACATGATAAATACATAATACATGTAGAAATTGCTCAATTGTAATACCCTCGTTCTACTACACTCAAACAACACATTCCTTATATATTTCAAAGACGCGAGAACAAAATAAACCTATAACCCATTCAAGCAAGCTTTTAACATGTCTAGAAGAAAGATTGAGGTTATATTTAATATATTATTTTATGTTGTGGATACTTTAGTCTCCATCCATGTTTACAATTGTCCACACTATTTTACACTTGCATTTATGAATATAGTTTTGCTGTGTTTTACACTTTAGTATTTATGTTTATAGTTAGCTTTGATATTCGCTTAATTTATTAGAAAGATTTTCTTTTCATGATCTGATATTTCCTCAAATGTTCTTATTATGGGGCAGTACTTACTGGTGCTTGAAATTCAAATATTTACTAAATATTCAATTCAGATAACATTTGTTTAAAAAATTTGACAAACACATGTATATGAAAAAAAAACATTTATTTATTTATGTTCAATACAATGAATGCAATACAATGCATATGTAGGTATTCAGGTAGCGCATCAAAGACACCTTGAGACACTGCTACCCCAGGCTCTGCTGCTGGTGCATTCCACCCATCATCATAGTCCTCTCCATGACTCTCGCAGACGTTATGCAGAGCACAGCATGTCAGCACCATGGATTTCACAATAAACAAGAAAACGATCGCTTCCACATCCTCCATTGTTGTGTGTGTTTTGTGAGTTGTGTCGCATTGAAAATGACGCCACTGCAGTTTTTACCCAGCGTCGCTCCGCCCAAAAAGCCGATCGTCCCGCCTACACTGCGTTGCTACCCCAGGTCCTAAACTGTAATGGAAATGCGCCACGGCCTCAGACGGCCAGCGAGGCAGCCCGAGGCCTGAGCGAGGACGCTTAGGGACGCTTAAACGGGGCTACCCCGCTGCAGTGGAAATGCGCCATAAATCAGCTCACACCAGGTCAGCCAGTGTGGATTACAGATACAAAGTCTCAAGGCACAGTGGTTTCGTTGCACTCAGCTCCATGTTCCTACATAGTGGACGGGCCTTCAGGCACCATCAGGCGGAACAGACACCATCTTGTCCCTTTTCCAAAGACTGTACCACACACACCTCACACTCCAACACCCAGCACACCACCCCAACCAGGTGAGCCTACACTGGGTTCTCCAGAACGCCCTGAGTCACGCCCTGTCTCCCAAGGGACACACACCTGTCCGTACACACACACACGGCCCTACCACTAGGTATGGCAGAGTGGTGGTAAAACCTCACAGACTGGACTTGTGAACTGGAGGGGGAGACAAATGAATGTGAAAAAAAAAAAGACGATGTGAAAAGGGAAGAATGTTGAATAATTTTGTGTTTTGATGTTTAGATCACTAATGCTCACAAAGATATTGCCTGACTCAGTGGTTGTTTTTTGTTGTTTTTCATGAGAAGCCTTAAGAGTGCAATGTTCTATTTGAGTAAATAGCTATGTGATTGTGCAGAAAGAAGTGTGATGACATGTTCTGAGGTTCTTCTGAGTTTTCAGTTTATCACCTGATTTTGCATGTTCTGAGTCACAGTATATAAATGTGACAGTCTGTTCTGTTTTCTTAAGAAAGGGAGGTGTGGTGTTAGCTGTTATGCTTTTATTGTGATAGAGCTAACAGGATATATGAGACCGGATGTGGACACGACGGGTCTTGCTTGTACGAAATGACATGGAAAGTACAAGCCTGAATAAAGTAACCACCATGCTCTAAAACCGTCTGTATTACTTTACGCTTACCACGACAAGAGGAATGGGAGACATCCCTCAAAATAAACACGAATAAAAGAACAGGGGGAAGACCAAGATGCAGCAGTGCAAATGTCTTCCACTGTCATTCCTCCGTGCAACGCCGTGGAGGAGGAAATCCCTCTGGTGCCGTGCGCTTTAATGTTCTCCGGGGGATCCAACCCAGAGGAGAAATACGCCTGTGATACAGCCTCACACAGCCCGTGTGACAGGCGCTGTGCCGACAGAGGCTGCCCTATTGAGCGCTCTCTGTAATGCACAAACAGGCGCTGAGAACTGAGTAGCCGTGCGTGCCATATAGCATGACAGCGCGCGCACGGGACGGAGGAGATGAGATGTGGCTTCCTCCTCTGATGTGTGAGGAGGAGGAAAGAAGCCATCCAAAGTGATCCCTCTCGATCTAAAAGAGCTTGTGATCACCTTTGTCATAAAAGCCGGGTTAGGGCGCAAAACAGCTGAGCTGCCATCTCCTTGGATCTGGAGACATGACGGAGCCACAGAGAGAGCAGACGCATCACTCACCCTTTAGCTGATGTCAGAGCCAGGAGCAGAGCTACTTTGGCCGACAAGAACTTTAGCGGGACCTGATCTAAAGGTTCACATGGAGCTTTACTCAGTGCGCGTCACACTAAAGCCGAAACCCATTGAGGTGCCAAAGCGCGTGACACATGTCTGAGTCTCTGTGCTCCCCGTAGAAAACGTTTTGTCAGCGGGTGACTAAACACCGTGCTGACCCCAAACCTACGTGGCAAGATGAAATGGCAGCAGCATATGTTTTTACCGTGCTATAAGCCAATTCCTGTCCAGCAACAGCTGGAGGAACGACAGCACGAGGCAGGGGGGCCAACGGGGTCCAGGCTTCTCCCTGCACACCACACGGAACGCTGTCCATTTGGCTGTGTAGGATGTGTGTTCAGCAGCTGCGCTGATCGAACACCTCCCTGGCGATTTATGTAGGCCGCCGCTGCTTTGTTGTCTGTTTGAATCAACATATGTTGATTGTACAGCAACAGGACGAAGTGCTGGAGCACTTTCCATACGGAGAGTAATTCCAGCACGTTTATATGGAGAGACATGTGACCCGGCCACTGTCCCCCCACTGCCTGCGACATGCACGTTCCTCAGCCTGCGAGAGATGCGTCTGTGAACACTGCGGTGTGTGACGTCACTCTGCTCAGGGGCACCCCCACTGACGTGGAGATTTTTCCAGTGGGTTAATTCCAAAACCAAGGAAGGAGGAATGTACACCATGCGTCTCCTCTGACGCACAGGGTCGATGCACAGGCGAATAAACCACCTCTGGAGTCTCCTCACTATGAAGGAGACACAGGGGGATCACCACGTGACCAGCTGATATCATGTCTAACAGCTGCATCATCATAAAAAGATAACCTGGGAGGGACGAGGACAGCTCTTCTTCCAGTTGATAATGAAACCCAGGTTTGACAGATGAGATACGAGCTGTATCGTCTGAAAAACCGCTTCCTTCCTGGAGCGAGCCAGCCACAGCCGGTCGTCCAGGTAAAATAACACTCTCATCCCCATTCTGAGTAGCTGCTCCAACCGTCTCCACCCACTTTGAAAAAGTGCGTGGAGCCAGGAATGAGAAACGCAGGAAATTGCTGTGTTTCGGGATGATGGTTACGTGGAGGACTGCATCCTTCAGGATTATGGATGTGAACCAGTCTCCCTGGTGAACACTCCAGCACCTGTTTGATCGTCAGCATGGGAAAAGGCCATTCCCTTGTTGGACACTGACAGATCGAGGATGGGTCTCATTCCCCCCGCTCCGTCTCCTTCGGGACCAGAAAATACCAGGAGTAAAAAACCCTGATTTTCTTCCCCATGAGGAACCCTGGAAAAAAGCTTCCTTTTAACAAGAGTTCCTGCCGCTCTGCACGGAGCACGAGACACTGTTCCCGGGATGACAGGGTTCCCTGTATCCTGTAGAACTGCGGGGGGGGGAGGCGAACTGCAGAGACTATCCTCTGCCCATCCGCCTGCTCATCCATCTGTCCATCAGACACACGCGCCGCCACCCTGAGTACCATACAGTACTCTGATAGCACCGGGTGTACATTCTCTGGATGTGCTGTGGTTGGTGGCAAACCACGCCAGAGCCCTCCACACGCTGCATTTCACACAGGCTCTCAATATGTCGTCGTTTAGGAGAATACTCGTAAACGGCGCATTCACGCTCAACATCACTAAGGGATGAGCGGAGGTGTGTGCAGTGCTGTCCACACAATGCGTAACAATGGCCCTCCGTGGGCTTATTACGACCGTGGGTAGGAGGTACGTCTGAGACAGAGAAAAAATCCGTGCTGCCTAAACCCAAAAAGTTTAAGGTAGACAGATTGAATAGTACGCCCTGCTGTTTTATTAACCGATAAGTTAAAAAACCCAGCCGGCTTAGGCAGCGAGCCATGCTGCCAAGTAACCAATAGGCTATTGGCAGCCGGCTTAACCGGGGAGCCTTGCTGCATATTATCTTCCATCTGTCCATTGAACACACGCGCCGCCACTCAGAGCGCCAACCAGCTCTGGATGTGCTATGGTTGTCATGGTGACGAGCCACGCCAGAGCCCTCCAGACGCTGCATTTCACACAGGCTCTCATTATGTTCACTGTAACACATTTTCCTGTCAAATAACAGTAAAGTGCCGGCAGTCTCTTCACAGACGCCTGCACTTCACTGTAATACCACAGTACTCATACTGTGAAATGACTTTACAGCCTCTTACTGTAAAAATAAAATACAGTATACTGCTGTATTTTTTCAATTAACAGTAAAATACTGGCAGCAGAGACGCCAGCAATACACTGAAATTATACAGTATTCATACTGCTGAACAATTTCAGTTTATTACTGTAAACAATTAAATAATTCACAGTAACATTCTGGTTAGGGGGCTGCCAGTAGATTAGTGTTGAAAATTGGCTGTAAAATAACAGCAATTGTTAAACTGGACACCGAGGTGCGTTCACGCTCAACACCCCTAAGGGATGAGCGGAGCTGTGTGCAGTGCTGTCCTCACTGTAATAATGGCACTCGTGGGCTCATTACCGTGTGTAGGAGGTAGGTTTGGGACAGGGGAGAAAAACCGAGCTGCCTAAAAACCAATAGGTTTTAAAGACAGCCGATTTATGCAGCGAGCCATGCTGCCTATATACCCGGTGGGCCTTGCTGCTTATTATTATTCATCTGTCCATCGAACACACGCGTCGCCACTCTGAGTAATATTCTGAGAGCGCGCGACATGCTCTGGATGTGCTGTGGTTGTCATGGTGACGAGCCACGTCAGAGCCCTCGCCGCCGTTGCCCGTGAAGCAACCCAAGAGGGGCCCGGACCGAAAAGCTGCGAGGGGGCCTCCACACGCTGCATCTCACACCGGCTCTCATCCTGTCTCTGTTTAGGAGAAGGCTCGTAAACTGGACATTGAGGCGCGTTCACGCTCAAACATGTGAGGAATGAGCGGAGGTGTGTGCAGTGCTATTCACACAGTGCGTAATAACAGCCCTGGGCTCATTACGACCGTGTGTAGTAGGCACATCTGGGACAAAGGAAAAAAAACGTGCTGCCTGCTAACCGACAGGTTAGGAGCATCAGGTTTAAACGTCAAGCCCTGCTGTCTAATAACCGCCTGGTTAAATACAGCTGGCTTGCGCCACGAGCCCTGCTGCCTGCTGACTGACAGGTTACAGCCGGCTCTTGCACCTCCACACGCTGTATTGCACAACGGCTCTCATCATGTCGCCGTTTAAGAGAAGGCTGTAAACCGGACATTGAGGCGTGTTCACGCTCAAACCCGCTTGAGGAATGAACAGTGTGGAGGCATATCTGTGACATAGGAAACAGGCCCGTGCTGTCTAATCAACCGATGGTTTTATCAAGGGCTTGGTCCACAGAGTAGGACTCCTGGACTAGCCAATCATCCCCGGCCGCAGCCGCGAGAGCGTTCGCTCTCCGCTGTCTGTGGGCCAGAGGGAGACGGACACAATGAGTGCACGACACCTGGGGAGTGAGAGCCGCGTCTGCGTGCTCCAATCCCCGGCAGGACTCACCTGTATCGTCTTTGTAAAGCCGCTTCCTCCCTGGAGCGAGCCAGCCACAGCCCGTACGGAGGAGAGGGAGGATGGGGCCAGGGGGAAATGTTTGCTTTCTAGTAAACAGCTCTGAAAAGAGCTTGTGCCTGTACAGTGCTTCTGCAACGGAGTGCTGAAGAAAAGTGGGAGCAGATTGTAGGGACTACTTCCTATTTATACGGAAGTGAGTCCGTAGGTGGGGCCCACGTCATAGGTGGGCGTGGATTAAGTCTGTCAGTGCTGCACACGTGCAGTGGGATTACCCAATAGCGATAGCCTTAGAGGGCGAAGCTTTATACGAAATAGAACACAGGTTACTGTTGGCCGTAACCACGCCAAAACAATCCACTAACCCTGTCGTATTCTCGCTCTCTGTCACATACCCCGCTAGTTCTCTCCTAGCATTCCGCGTCTCGCCCTCCAGGAACCTCCCTCATCCAGCCCCAACCAACCAGACAACATTCTCCCACCCAAACCCACAGCTACAGGTCCCAATAACTGTCCATCAAAACAGTGGCACGTTCACTGACACTCAGTAAAATGCAAACAAACTCTGAAAAACAAACACATCAAACATCAACATTATAACCAGTCCGTTACACTTTCCCCCCTCCTCCAAGTCCCTCGTCCTTGAGGGAATAAACAAAGTCTATCAGGTGGTTAGGGATTACAACGATAAAAACGCTGCTGAAGTTAATCAATAGGTTAATCCAATGTGTCTGTGTCCCTTTGAAATGATTTCTGATAATCCATAAGCAATAAACCTGTTTTTCGGTTTTCAGATGTCAGAGCGAGAGACAGCTTCACTCTGGTGCAAAACTGTGTGCACAAAGCCCCCACCTTTTTGTTTTACCATGTGTGTGAGTGGGGAGATTCCCCTTCGATTCTATTGGTCAGAAAGAGATGTCAATCACCAAAATCGACCAATGGGTTCCAGAGAAACGGTAAAACCCCCATTTCCACCCAAATCACCTCAGAGGTGGCGTTTTTCTTCTAAACCTCTCTAAAAAGGTCAAATGTCACGTGTTTTGCATCAATCTTGATACAGGGTACTTATTATATGTTGTACTTTGGATTCCTAAAGCTTTTAGTCTACCTTACCATCAGCCAAGGGTAGTTTTCACTATAAGTAAAACACTATAATTACAGTTTTTTATTACTATGTTCAATTTGAATTTTCTTTAAAATAAAAAACATCTATATTGATTCAGACTTTTCTACATCCAACTCACAGGTTTATCATTACTTTGAGAAAAAAGACGATTGATTTAACCCTTTTAGAAGGGACGATATGGTCATTTGTTCTGGCAATGTCATTTTCGAGCCTGAGACCTGAAAAACAGGCTCAGGGCTAAACAGTTTAAAAAGGAGAAGCGACCAAAAACTTCAGGGACAAAAATGGAGCGTGACGTGAAAGGAAAGACAATGAACCGACATGGAGCACAGGGGAAGACTAAATACACAGAAGGGTAATCGCAGGACAAGACACAGCTGGGCAGGGGAGGCAGAAACACAAGGGTAACAGGTGAACACAATCAGACTATCAGAAACAGGAGGGAATACACAGGAAGGAAGACAAGACACAGGGAGAACAGAATTTCAAAATAAAACCATGACAAGACAGACAAAACTAAAATCGTGACATTTTTTGTTTTTTTTCAAGGGACGGATTCAAGACGTCCTAAACAATGTCCAACACTTCCAAAAGGGTGGGTGGAGGAGGTCTGGATGACGGGTTTGGGCTGACAGCCCGGAGGCACGGCAGAAGACCAGAGAGAGGTCTCGGGTGGATGACCCGGGGGAAAGGCAGAGGACCAGGGAGAGGTCACGGGCGGACGATCCGGGGGAAAGGCAGAGGAACAGGAAGGGGTCTCGAGCGGACGACCCGGGGGCAAGGCAGAGTTCACGGAGGGTGTCTCGGGCGGACGGCATGGCGGCACGGCAGAGGCAGAGAAGGCTAAGGCCGCGGCGGGCATAGTCAGGGAGCCGGGCACAAGGACGGGGCGGGTTAGTGGCCGACCACGGCGGAATAGGATCTGGTGTCGGCGGGACTCCCGGCAGGACAGAGTTCGTAGCCAGAAGAGCCACTGGTGGAACAGGAGCACTGGGAGCAGGAGTGTGCGAAAACCACGGCGGGACAGAAATCAGTGTTGTCTGGACAGGAACCCTGGACGGGACATGGGCTGGTGTCAGTGGGACCCCGGACGGAGCCAGGGCTGGTGTCGACGGGACCTCCAAGAGGACAAGACATGGTGTTGGCAGGAAATCCGGCGGAGCAGGTGTTGGCGGAGCCTCCAACAGGACAGGACACAGAGTTGGCAGAACCCCCAGTGGAACCCCCAACAAAACAGGACATGGAGTTGGTAGGACTTGAAAAGGGACTCGAGAGGGGACTCGAGAGGGGACTCGAGAAGGGACTCGAGAGGGGACTCGAGAAGGGACTTGGAAAGGGACTTGAGAAGGGACTTGGGTAAGGACTCGAGAAGGGACAAGAGAACGAACTTGAGACGGCGGGACCCCAGGCGGTGAAGGAGCTTGAGTCGGCGGGACCCCCGATGAAGAAGGGACTTGAGTCTGCCGGACCGCCAACAGGAGACGGGGAGCTGGAGTCGGCCGGTATGCCAACAGGACATGGGGAGTTGGCGTCGGCCGGAGAGCCAACATGAGACGGGAAGCTGGAGTCGGCCGGTACGCCGACAGGACACGGGGAGCTCGCGTCGGTTGGAGAGCCAGTACTGGAGCCGAAACTGGAGCAGGGACCATGGCTGCGTGGGCCGGAACTGGAGCCGGAACCATGGCTGCTGGGGCCGGGACTGGAGCCGGAACCATGTCTGCTGGGGCCTGTACTGGAGCCCGAATTGGGGCTGGAACTGGAGCCGGAACCATGGCTGCTGGGGCTGGTACTGGGACTGGAACCATGGCTGCTGGGATCGGAACTGGGGCCGGAACCATGGCTGCTGGGGCCTGTACTGGAGCCCGAATTGGGGCTGGAACTGGAGCCGGAACCATGGCTGCTGGGGCTGGTACTGGGACTGGAACCATGGCTGCTGGGAACGGAACTGGGGCCGGAACCATGGCTGCTGGGATCGGACCTGGAGCCGGAACCATGGCTGCTTGAGCCGGATCTGGAGCCGGATTTGGGGCTGGAATCATGGCTGCGTGGGCCGGAACTGGAGCCGGAACTGGATCCAGAACTGGATCCGGAACTGGGGCCAGAACTGGAGCTGCTGGAGCACGGGCTGGAATCTTGGCCTTGCGTCTAATAGAGATCTTTTGGAGGATCCGTGGACCTCCAAACACCAAGCGGGATCCCGAGAAAGGGGCCGAGAATGGAGACTGGCACTCAGGCAATGAGCTCCTCAACCATGGCCTGTTGGTCACCTCCTCTTTGTCCCTTCTAGCCGAGGTTCTACTCCACTCAGCATGAAGACACCGAAGAGTGTACTCTACATCGAACAGCTCCAAGTCAAAATGAAAAACCGCTGGGTCCATATTTGGTCGGTTCATTCTGTCAGGATTTGTGGTAAAGGTAGGACCCAAGTGCAGTTTAAAAAGGGAGAAGCGGATTTCAAAGGGTAACAAAAAGCTAGCTTTATTTCACAAAAGCCAATGACAAAAGCAAACAAGGAACAACTTAACATTACCAAATCAGCGGAGCACGAGTAAGGAATCCAGGACCAAAAACTTCAGAGACAAACATGGAGTGTGACGTGAAAGGAAAGACAATGAACCGACATAGAGCACAGGGGAAGACAAGACTAAATACACAGAAGTGTAATCACAGGACAAGACACAGCTGGGCAGGGGAGGCAGAAACACACAGGCAACAGGTGAACACAATCAGACAATCAGACACAGGAGGGAAAACACAGGAAGGAAGACGAGACACAGGGAGAACAGAATTTCAAAATAAAACTATGACAAGACAGACAAAACTAAAATCGTGACAGGAAATTATAATTCCTGTGTGCAACATTCATAGCATCCTTTATAGCACAGACTGGACCTTACAACCTCTTAAGCCCCAAGCCTGTTTTTCAGGTTTCAGGCTCGAAAATGACATTCCCAGAACAAATGACCATATCTCCCTTCTAAAAGGGTTAAATGAATGATCTTTTTTCTCAAAGTAATGATAAACCTGTGAATTGGATGTAGAAAAGTCAGAATCAGTATAGATGTTTTTTATTTTAAAGAATATTCAGATTGAACATGGTAAAAAACTGTAAATGATAGTGTCCGCCCAAAAGATATTTTGTACTTATAGTGAAAACTAACCTTGGATGACGGGTTAGTAGACTAAAAGCTTTAGGAATCCAAAGTACAACATATAATAAGTACCCTGTATCAAGATTGATGCAAAACAAGTGATATTTGACCTTTTGAGACAGATTGAGCAAAAAAACCCTCTTCTGGGGCCATTTGGGTGGATTTTCCTTATCTCTGGCCCCCCTTCTTCGATTTTGACATGTTACATCACTTTCTGACCGTTAGAGCAAATAGAATCGAAGAGAAATCGCCCCGCACACACTCATGTTAAAAAAGGGCCGTCTTTGCGCATTAAATCTTGCTACAGAGCATAGGAATGGCCTGCTCTGATATTTTAAAACAGAATTTCAGTTTTATTGCTTATAGATTATCAGAACATTTCAAAGGGGACACAGACACATTGGATATTAACCATAGATTGTATATATAAATGGACGTAGGGTCCGTGACGTCACCCATAGAATTCTGCAGAGTTGCCGAGAAGCCCTTAGTAGGCGGAGTCGGCCACTAACGGCTCTACAGTGACGTCAGAGTTCAACTCCCGCCTGTTCCAGCCTGCTCCAAATAAGGGCAAAGAGGCGGAGCCGAGGCGGGACCTGCTGCCACCGAGCTGGAAGTTCCAGAGCCAGCTGAAGCTACCAAGCTAAGCTAACATGCTCTCCATCTGCACACTGCCGTGGCATTTTACGTCTCTAAGGTAAGCGGACATGAAACTATTCAGCAAAACTATAAATAATAATCTAAGTTATTGAGTTTTTAGCATAATACTTCAGAATCTTAAAACCCCTTAATGTTTGTATGCAATTGTGCTAAATTCAACACTGGAATCAAGCAAATATTAATATGTTTGCATGACATTAGTTATTTGTATTTTGATATCACTTAACTATAGGTTTAATATATTTAAGTCAAGCTAAGGTACATGTGATGGTAGCTAGTGAGTGCTCTTACCTGTGAGGCCTCCTCCAAACAGCATAATAACCAGACTGTATCATTAAAACTAAGTACCAGTTCTAGATCCTTGACTTTAGACAAACAATTCAAAAGACAACATGTATTTAAAGACCAATCTTTATTTGAATGTGCCTCTTAACCTGAGATATTAGTTATACAGTAATAGTATTGACAATCTAAAAAAACTGAACAACTCAACAGTCAACATTATATTTCTTATTGTCTAAAGCATTTATTATTTTCATTTTCCCCCTCTCATATTTAGTGTGGACGGATTGAGACAGCATGGTGTCCAGAGAGCTGCAGAGACTTCAGGGAGAAACCTCCGTGTGATGGACGTCCTATCTGTTGGCTTGGAGAGGACTGAGGGTCTTTCCTCAGCGAGGAGGACCAGGCCTGATGGAGGAGCCCATGCTCGGCAAAGCTGCTACCAACTGCACAGGCCTAGTCTGTCACTTTATTTGACTAAATGTGTTTACTTATACATTTAATAGGTTTACACCTTCTGTCCATATGTGCTTTTTATTTGATTAACTTTTGGTTCACATTTCAATAAATTGTATTTGCACTCCTTTTGTCCATTATTCTTACTGAAAATGTTAGATTACACATTCACATCTGACTGAAGATTGGCCCCATTTATTTGTGATGTTGCAAACTCTGTGGTACAAGGCACTAGTGATGTGAAGCTCATAAAGTGAGGCAAATAGAAATAATCACCTGATGGAGTCTAGATGTGGAAATAGGTGCATTCGATCAGCTGACTGTTTTTACAATAAAAGTAGTTTCTTAGTGTACTGGTCTTAAAATCTCATAACATCAGCTTTTAATGTTCCTCTTGGATGTTCTTCTTGACCCTCAGAGAAGGAGAAAATGTCGTGACTTTCAGGCATGTCCTTTCCTAACAAAAATTACAGGAAACATAAAACATATTATTGCAGAACAAGTGTGTTATTTATGAAAGTGGTGTGTTTGTATGTTTAGGGGCTGTAGATATAATTATTTTGTAATTGTAATGTTTTTTTTTATTTCAACAGTGAGCTATAAAGACAATCAGATTATGAATGAACAGTATGAAGTTCATCAACATTGAAATATATGTTATTATCAAAATAATATTGAACTGTTACAAAACGTAGTGCAACTGTAGAAGCTTGCTCTGTTGTCTCACTGAAAGAATAACTTTTACCACGTTTTTTACAGACAATATTAAGAGATAAATAGTAGCAGTTCTCACTATGTGTTAAATATCTTTGCCTTCAATACATTAAATTAGAAAGCTGACAAAATCATATTGCTTGTTAACATCTAAATGTAACTTTTTGCATGGAAAAAACCCTCAACTTAACTGATGTGTAGGTGATCTAGTATTTAGTATTGTTTAATGGAATGTATATCCGTGTATTAAAGTCAATACTTCATTCATTTAAACCAATATCTTTCTTGATTCTTTGTACAGTATGAAAAAAGAGTCTTTGTACCTGTGCTGAAGTTCACTGCTGTGAGGAGTCCAGTTCTGTCTCTCACTCTCTGGTCCAGCCTGTCTGCATCACCTGTACACCTTAAACAAACAGATATATATGTAAAGTACCATGTGTTCAAACAATATAACTGATTATCTTCTGTTGAACATGTTGGATTGTGTATTGTCCGAGTCAGGGTCCTTTTTATTTTACTGTAACTTTGGAAGTTGTGTTAGCAATGCTTACTGTATATTTGATACCCATTTGGTAATGCAATTAATAAAAACAACAAGGTTTGGGTTCGTTCTTCAGATGACTGTGACGTTAACATGTAAGCTCAATAATGCTCCAGCTCAACCAACCATATTGTAATATCTAAGTAATCATATTGAAATATGACATTAATAATTGTAATATACACATATTATTGTGAGGTTGATTTCACATACACTACTTCGACGTTAACTTGTCTACATACTTGAGCATAGCCAATTTAAATTAACCTTAGCGATGCATACAGTTCCTAGCTACATAATAAAATATCTCTCTACGTTACAAGGATGACCTTATTTTATCAACCTCAAACAGAAGCCGTTTGTTCAACAGTATTATCCCACTTAACGTCTATTTAGTTTGAACCTTTATATATACAGTGTATTATTTTAACTTGGAGGCTACGATTAGCATCGTTAGCACCAATGTAGCTACCACTCGCTACACGCTAACCCAAGCCTTAACATTCATTACGTAGCTGATTAAAATCATTAACACATAAATAAAGCACTAGAATTTCACTTACCGCAAAACCGCATTCATGCACCGTCTGTTTTAACCGCAGAGCGAGTCACAATAGTCCGATATATAAGCATGAGAACAAACAACCACGGCCGGCTTCAAGTTGTGTTTCCTGGATGAACTGACCAGGCAGAGTCCCTGTAGCTAGCTTCACGGATCATGTAGCAGAGAGACAAAAAGCTAGCAGCAGCAGTCACTTGACAGAGCCGTCACTCAATGTGACCATGCCCTAATTTATGCAAAAACATTAAGACCTAATATAAATAAAAGGGTCGTGTTAGAAAACAATTCACTCACAAATCCATAATCATGAAGGTGGAATCTAACTATATCGATAATAAAATGTATGGAGCCAGGGGTAGAAACATGTTTTTTTCTGCTGTAAAGTTGGGCATTTTAACATGGGGTCTATGGAAATTGCTCCTTTCTGCAGCCATTGCCTATCGGCCAATATATGAACTGCAGTGTGTGGCACTTCCGTATTGGCGTCCCGGCTATTCCCCAGAGTTTGCCCCTTGATATTAACCTATGGATTAACTACAGCATCGTTGTTATCGTTTTAATTCCATTAAAGACCAGTTTTGACCAGACAAAACCAAGGTAAGCCATGTTAGCATTGTAGGCTACCTAGCGCCACATGTTTTGATGTACGTTTTTATTGATAACGTAGCGAGTTTGTATCTTTCAGTGTTGAGGTGGGCACCATTAGATTCTGTGTCTTTACGATCATAAACGATGTGTTGGATGTGCAGCTAGGATAAGTAATAAGGGAGCTAGGAGTGATTTTCGGTGCAGTAATAGGTTAGCATTTTTCACTCGGGGCTAATTCAGAGGCTCACTGTTAGCATTGTGTTTTTTTGGGGGGGGGAAATGAAAAAGATCAGTTAAATGAGTTTTTCCCCGTTATATGGATATAAAATATTCATAGTTTATTAAATATTAAAATCCTTAGACGTTGTTTCCTGCAAATTACGCGATTTTGGCCCCGGAACCTGGTCCGTGGGGCTTAAGAGGTCTCCTACAGTATTATGCCATTTTTAGGCATATATTATGGGTCTCAGATATATAAAAATATATAAAAAAACATGTATATGATGTGTTTTGCTCAAAATACCAAACAGACCATGCATTTTAGACATCCCTCTTTTTTAGCCCTGTTAGAGGTCCTGTTCAGGGTCCTTAGCTTGAAAAAAAGGAGGTGGAGCTAATGCCTTCACAGAATTACACGGCAGATTCAGCTCAATGTTGCCGTTGTCGGTACACGATGTGTTCGGGGTACACGATGTGTTCGGAGGTCGTCTCTTACCAATGACGTCACGCATTGTACGCATTGTGATTGGCTGTATGGTAATTTACCCAGGGGTGCTCGGGGGCAAATCACATCTACAGATCATGACGAACCGAATTTAAGTATTCCTATACTCCTAGCGTGTGAAAATGTTTGTGAAAAACATGTTAAAAAAACATGAAAACGGAGTAATGGCTGTACGCCATTGGCTGTACGGCAACTCAAGAGGACCATCATACACGGTCAAATTCCGAACATTTAAACATAGCCGACACTTCATTCTTTACTTTGTCCGTTATTATATGTAGAAGATATTACTTTTTTCTCTGTGATGTTGTTTCCATAGAATCCTTTTCCGTTTCACAGAACACAAATTGGGTTATTTACATAATTATGTTTGCACTACTACTCCCATACTCCTAGCGTGTGGCTGCGATGCTAGCTTTGCGGCTAGCGGTTAGCATTTTAAATGGAAATATACATCGAAACATCATGTTTCTGTAAAAAGAAGGCCCCACTGATCATCTACTCTCTGAGACGATTCCAGGGATGCCTGACTTGAGTTTCTATCACCAGGGAAAGTGGACAAAAGTGCCCCAGATCAGCCTCTTAATTTACCCAGGGCCTAGTGCTTGGCTTTGGTCATGAAAATTCAGGAAACTCCCCTGAGTGTTTTATAGACAGCGTGGGTAAATTACCGTACAGCCAATCACAATGCGTGACGTCATTGACGTCATTACGTCGTGATGTCGTGACGTCACTGGTAAGAGTCGGACCCTGAACACATCGTGTACCCCGAACACATCGTGTACCGACACCGTGACTAAATGCCATCATGTTCCAAACCATATCAAGGATTATTTCTGAAACAGGATGGAACTCAAATGCTTTTTCTCTGGCCGGTTTACCACAAGGTGAGTTCCTTTTTTTATTTCCTGCTGTTTTAGACGTGACATGTGCTCTCTTCACTACTGCGTTAGCTCTGAGTGTTAGCAAATGCTTGCTAATGTAAACAAAGACCATATTACGTCCAAAACAGTCATGCATTGTTTCTGATAGCAACTTTCTGATGCCGTGGGTCCGCATTGTCGATATTACGTCATATCCGTTATACCCCCGTTTTTAGAGATTTGGGTATGGAGGAAAAGAGAGAGAGTTGTATTTTCTGACATTTTGTGAGTTCCTTGACACACCGGGGACACATATTTATCTATAAAAGACATCAAAAAGTGCATTTTGCATAACAGGTCCACTTTAAAGGAAATAATGAACACACAAGATACTGGGTACACACATGATGTACATATTGTTTATTAACACACAGACAGTGACAGAAAGCCTGTATATTCTTGTAAGGTCAAAGGTAATTTCATTGTGAGCTCATTCACACAGTGAGCTCAGGTAAAGCCTGTCCCTAGGTGTTTCTCAATGTCGAGGAAGGCTGCTCCAGAGCCACTATTTCAAGGATGCTACGTCATTGAGTCCCGCCAAAGGACTGTTCCAATGTCCAGGGTGCTTGGAATTCTACCGAGGCCGGCGTCCTTCGTTGCGGAACATTTCGAGGCTGCACATGTGTATCCTCCGCGGTCTTAAAATCCCCACAATGCTTTGCGCACGGACCTATTTCCAAAATCTTTGGCGGAAATTGCACTCCATTTAAGATGGGGCCTCGGGAATGACGCACACCTGCACACCTGTTAGCCTGTTCCACAATTCTTCGTTTTCGGCTAGGAAGAATTCTTGCCTCGCTTCTGAAGGATCTGACTCGGAGGGACATGGTCCTACAGGACAGTGTCCTACCAAGGAAGAGTCCTCGACATTGAGAAACACCTCCTCTCTGTGATGCAGTGAAACAGACAGCATACATATGATGGTTCCTACACAGCTCACTGCAACCCACTAGCACCAGCCTAGCCAGAAATATTTTTTTTAAAGTGTTGCCATTGATGCCTAGTTTAGTGTTTGATAGTTATATAAATATAGTGTATGAGTTATGAACATGATAGAGCTAAATATGGACAGGTTATAATCTGAGGCTGCCGGCCAACCGTAATATTTACACATTAATAATGAGGCTTAATATGGAGGAGCACCTGTGGCGGGGGTGGGGGGGAGGTGGTGCTATATGGTATGTAGAAAGACTCGGTGCCAAGTGCTGCTGCCAAAGTGAGAATGCTGAGGTAGTTAGAAAGTGTATGTTTCTTCTCGCTCGCTCGCACGCACGCACGCACGCACGCACACACACACACACACACACACACACACACACACACACACACACACACAGTGCCCAGTGGCAGCTAAAAGTTGTTAAGTGTGTATTTGACTCAGAGCCAGTTTCCTTCCATTAGAGAGACAAAGCAGTTGGCATCCACACCTCATAACCTGCAGCACTGTAAACACAGTCCTCCAGAGGCTGCGGGACATGTGGCTGCGGCATGGTCACACACTTGACCAGAACCCCATAATACCTGCGTCATAACAATACTGTTATCCAGCACTTGTGGCAAAGCCAGAAATCATCCCTTTAGTTTGGTGGAATGCCCCTTTATTTAGTGCTAGTTTTTTCTGGCATGTGTATGATCTGATCCCTCAAGGTATTCATCTTATAATAATCTTGATTGACTTTACAAAATATAAAATAAATAAATAATAAAATAAAATACGGAGATAACATGTAAAAGAAAAAAGTAACTTACCGTACCACAAGTAGCCTCTATTACTGTAATTGTACATGACATCTTTTTCTTTTAACATATATTATTTGTTAGAATAGAGTCATACACATCTAGAAAAGAGGATAATTATCTTAAAAAAATTATAAAGAAAAGCTAAAATACGTCATTATACTTGGCAAAAGCCTTAGTTTATATTAACTATCACATTTTAAAAATCTGTAATTTTACAAGAAATGTTTTTATAATTCCATTAAATCTTTTTCTTTTAACATTAATTGTTAGAATAGAGTCATACACCTCTAAAAAAACAGAATAAATATTTTTTTAAATTATAAAAAAAGCTTAAAGACAGAAGATTACTGTTGTTATTTTAAATAATACCGTACATTCAAGATTCAAGGCTTTATTGTCATTTGTACATTAGCTTCAGTGTCGATATGTCAATGAAAAACTGAAGTCACATGCTCCTCCAACAGTGCAACATGTATATAGAACATAGAACAAGTCAAACAGATAAGATAGTGCAAGTAAATACAAATAAAATAGAATAGAAATAGTGCAAGAAGAGTCTATACTGTGTGCAAGTAAATGGAATATGATTGCACTGCCGTACCAGGCCGTGATGCAGCCAGTCAGGATGCTCTCTATGGAGCACCTGTAGAAGGATGCTCTCTATGGAGCACCTGTAGAAGGTCAGGATGCTCTCTATGGAGCACCTGTAGAAGGTCAGGATGCTCTCTATGGAGCACCTGTAGAAGGTCAGGATGCTCTCTATGGAGCACCTGTAGAAGGTCAGGATCCTCTCTATGGAGCACCTGTAGAAGGATGCTCTCTATGGAGCACCTGTAGAATTGGGTCAGGATGCTCTCTATGGAGCACCTGTAGAAGGTCAGGATGCTCTCTATGGAGCACCTGTAGAAGGTCAGGATCCTCTCTATGGTGCACCTGTAGAAGGTCAGGATCCTCTCTATGGTGCACCTGTAGAAGGTCAGGATGCTCTCTATGGTGCACCTGTAGAAGGTCAGGATCCTCTCTATGGAGCACCTGTAGAAGGTCAGGATGCTCTCTATGGTGCACCTGTAGAAGGTCAGGATGTTCTCTATGGAGCACCTGTAGAAGGTCAGGATGCTCTCTATGGAGCACCTGTAGAAGGTCAGGATGCTCTCTATGGTGCACCTGTAGAAGGTCAGGATGCTCTCTATGGTGCACCTGTAGAAGGTCAGGATGCTCTCTATGGTGCACCTGTAGAAGGTCAGGATTGATACGAGGAGTGAAGCAGGTAGGACCCAAACGCAGATACCATGATAATACCTTTATTTCAAGGGCTCTTATCTAACATATCACATGGACAAACAAAACACTCCACGGTGAACTCGGTCACAAACAAAAGACGAACCAACACCGAACACAGGAAGAGACAAGACTAAATACTAGGGATGCACGATATTGTTTTTTTTAAACCGATACCGATACCGATAACTTCCTGCTTCTCAAGGCCGATACCGATAACAAAAAATAGTTTACGCCACTAATTATTTTAACGCGATTAGCGCATGTGTATTTTTTTTCCTCGGCCGCCCCGTAGTTTCAGAGCGCATCGAGTTTAAAATACCATCTACAAGCTGATGCTGACAGCTGATTCTGACAGCCGCTCCTGCCGCCCGCTTGTGGCAGACCACACTTCCACGCTCACCGGCAGGCACCGACTGGCCATCGGGAGGACCGGGAGGGTGTGTGTATGTGTGGCCCGAGCGAGCGAGAGAGAGACCTTACGTGCATTGTTGTTGTTAGCATCTGGTGATAGCTAGCTGCGCTAACGGATATAAGGAGCTGTTTAAATGAAAACAGAGGAGCGACATTTCGCCACAATTGCGCCGAGCACTTGACTTGATGCACGAAGCAGACAGTGGGACATTGTAGGAAAAGTCAGCACACTCAGCTCGGATAGTGTGCAACATGATAGCAGCGTCCAGGCATCTCCCGTTCGAGCATATGCCTTGAGTTGCACATAGCTCCAACGCGCGCGCGTGCACACTCACACACACACACACACACACTTTGTATTGTATTATTGTCTTCGTACGCTTTTAACACATCATCGTAGCAATGGCGATGTTTCAGGTGTCTGATCAGGTTAAAAGTATTAGGGAGCGCTGGATTTGTGAAGAACTCCCCTCTTCCTAAACCACTAATACCACAGTACTGGCAAAACGGGAGGAGTCGAGTGAAAAACAAGCGCCCCTCATCCCAATCCACCCACACCGCAGTATTTTTTTCTTTTTTTTTACCCAAAAAATATATTGTATATTATCGGGGCTATTAATACTGGTATCGGGTTTATGTCATAATTCCTAATATCGGCCCGATAATTGTCGGCCCGATAATTATCGTGCATCCCTACTAAATACAGGGAGGGGTAATCACAAGACGAGAAACAGCCGGGCAGGGGAGGAGAAACACAAGGGCCACAGGTGAACACAATCAGATCACACCAGGGAAACTAACGACGGGAGGTAAAACACAGGGAAAAGGACCAGACAATAAACCAGGAGGAAAACATGACAGGGAGAACAGCAAAACAGCCAAACCTAGACATAACAACGTGACATAAGATGAATATGGTGACAAGGATCCTCTCTATGGTGCACCTGTAGAAGATGCAGAATATTCTGGAGTCCATGTTGAACTTCCTCAGCCTGCGGAACAATTACCTCATAATGTCATGGGACTTTTCACACGGAGAGAAAACATACACATGTTGAGAGGAAACTGCATTTTGTTTAAACCACCCATACGAACAAATTCCAAACGTCATTGCATCACAACAGAAGGTGTTCATCTGTGGAATAACTGTAATGATGAGCTGAAATACTGTGCAACTTTATCTAAACTAAAACTCTTCTTTAGAAACCAAATCCTGAACAGTTCTGAGCACGTGTGAAGTGCAGCCTGTCCTCCTACAAAAAACGACCATATAGGCCGATTGTTCATGCCCTTATTACGAGCCAGAGACACGTTTTAAAGTGTATGTTGTTTCTTACACGACCACTAGAGGTGCTCTAGTGGTCGTGTAAGAAACAACATGCTCCCGGCCTGTTCATTGCAAACGCCCCGGAGGGACGTTTATTCACAAATAACCCTCTCTGGAAAATCCTAAATTGTAGAATAGGTTGGCCATTAAAATGCTTTTTGATTCGATTTCTGGCGAGAAGTGTATATTGTACTCTTAGAATCCACGTCCAGTCGATGTGTAGGATCTATAGTTTGATAGATATTACGAAGATGATTTGAGGTCTCGCCAGGATCACTTGTATGCAGCTTCCATGTAAAGTTAGCGTGGGTGAAAAAAGTTTTTCCGGTCTCGAAGTTTTCATAATAAAACCGGATATATTCCCCTCACTGTCAAATGATTACAACCATCTTGGACGCAACGTGAGAAGGATTTCAAGATGGCGCCTATATCGGCATGCCGGTCCCTCCGCTCTCTGCCTTTAGCTATACTGTTTTTGTTTTATGTTTGTCAGAATGTCCCTGCTCTGCTCGTCCAAGCTCTCCTCCACCTAAGACCCTCACTGGAGTTTATACTGCTGCCCAAACCTATATCTGGCAACCGTAAATCGACTCCCCCCCCTCTACTGTCAGATATGCCCACCTACCTGCGCCGGTTGCCCTGCATCCTGCCTCACCAAAAGCGCTTTAGGCGACGGGGAAAGCGTGGTGGCGCGCTCGTCCATCCAAAAGCACACCTGACGGCTTCTTCCATGACTTATCCACGCATCAGATGTCATGGCCCTCCCGCTGCACGCCATCCGAGGGTTCGGTGGATTCGCCCTGTTTTTCCGGAGCTGCGGCCTCTTCTGGGCCCGCTGGCAGCTCTTCCTGCCCGACCGACTGCTACCGGTCCGCGCGGCGTTCAACACGCACATCTTCGTCAGCTGAGACGCACACACCTTCGGCCAGCTCGGAGAGAAACCTCTGCATGGCTTTGCTAAATGCTAGGTCGATAGCAAACAAGACGTTCCTGTTAAACGACTTCTTCACCTCTCATGATCTGGATTTAATGTTCCTGACGGAGACCTGGGTCCACACCGGCGAGTATGTACCGTTTTCTGAACTTCTTCCTCCCGACTGTACTTTCTTCAGCTCCCCCCGTACCACCGGCCGTGGTGGGGGTATAGTTTCAATGTTTAGAGCTAATCTCCAATGCCGATTGCTTCACCCTGTAACTATGCTAGCTTCGAGTTGCAGCTTTTTGAACTGAACCCGGCCTCCCCTATACTCTGCGCAGTCATGTATCGTCCTCCAAAGTAAAATAATGATTTTATAACTGACTTTTCTGACTTTCTGTCCGGGATCATGGTGAAATATGATCGTGTTTTGATCTGCGGAGACTTTAATGTCCATGTGTGCTGCGAGTCTAAACCTCTGGTTAGGGATTTTTTAAACCTCCTCGACTCTTTCGGTCTCATTCAGTCCGTGGCTGGCCCAACACACGATAAAGGACACACCTTAGACTTAGTATTATCGTTTGGATTGTCTATCTCTGTGGATGAAATCTGTGCAGCAACGCGTATCTCAGACCATTTACCGGTTCTGTTTACAACCTCGATCCCTTCTGTAGGAGTCGAATCACGTGCTCCTGCGCGTTGTCTGCGTTCAATTAACCCCTTGACTGCCTCACAGTTTTCAGATGCTTTTAATGCTTATCCGATTTGTAAATTAGAGGTGAACTGTGCTTTTAGTGCGGATGAGCTTATCTCTTTGTTTGATTCGACATGCACACTAATACTGGATTCCGTTGCTCCTTTTATGCTTAGACGCAACAAAGTTCTCTCAGAGCCGTGGCTCAATGATTGTACTCGCGCTTTTAGATGCGCTTGTAGGCGTGCAGAGAGAAAATGGAAAAAGGACAAACTCCATGTCTCCTTAGAAATCCTTCGTGCTTGCCTTTCCGATTACCAGACTGCAGTCAAAGCAACCAAAACAGAGTATATTTCTCTGTTAATCTCCAAAAACAGCCATAAACCTCAAGTTCTTTTTAATGTCCTCAACTCGATCATTAATCCTTGTGATGCTTCTCCAATTGTGCCATCAACTACTCTCTGCGATACATTTCTTACATTTTTTATCAAAAAAGTATCTGCTCTAAGGCTAGCCTATACTAGTCCTACCCCAGATCCTGCTCCCTTTCTGTGCCCTGCTGTCCTCGACCACTTTGAGCCTGTATCCCTCTCTTCTCTCTCGGATGTAGTCAAGCACCTGCGGCCGACAAACTGCACCTTAGACAGCATTAGGGTTGGGTATCGTTTGAATTTCCACGATTCCGATTCCGATTCCGATTCTACTTTTCGATTCCGGTTCTTAACGGTTCTCGATTCCGATTCTTTGAGGGGCAGGGTAAAAAAATGATACATGCTTCTTCCACCAAAAAAATTACATTTATTCGAGAAACTTTTACACAGGTTAGTTTAAAGTAATATTCACATTAATCAGTCTGTTTATATTCACTGCTATGTAACTTTAACCTGAGAACCCCTGAAGCTACAACAGTCCAACTTTTAAAAACAGTTCTTGTTGAGAAAAACAAGCATATCTGCCTTCTCAGGCATACCGGGAAGAAATGTTTGAACATTTTGAAGTAAAATGCTTCAATCTGGTGCACACACAGAATTACTAGAGACTAGATCTAGGGGGTACAACTCCAAACACCCATATGAAAAAGATCGGTTTACATTTGAATAATTAAATAACAAATAGCCTACATGTAATGCATTTTATTTTTGTTGTTCATTCATATCTTATTTTACTATTTTATTTATGCATATTTTTTTATCTCTCCAGTTTAAAACGATATGTCTGGTTTACTGTCCTATAGTATACATTGGAATGATTTCAAACCTGTTTTATCCCAATAATTATAAAAGAGTGCCTTGGAAATATGTGTTTACATAAATTGTGATCAAAACGTTTGAGACCCACTGAGATAACTTAGACTAAAGTGAACTATCTAAACACTGAGAGTCCTTTACCTCACTGAGCTGAAGTTATCAGCCTCTCAGTCTGACTGGAGAGGACTCTCCTCCACCTCATTGTAGAAACATCTTCTTCTTCCGTTAGCAGCTAGCACCAGATGCTAATAACAACAGCGCCGGTTCCAGTGCACCCTCCCCTTCTCCCTCGCTCACGCGCACTTTGGCTGTGAGCTGCGGTTGCCAGATAAGCCAACATCCCCCATTTTCATCACTTGCAGCGCCCATCGTACAGGGAAAATGAAAAGTGTAACCGGGATGAAAAGGGTGTTACATTTACTTAATTATGAATGTTGTTACATCAAGGCCGAAAATTAGGATGAGCACCAACGGTCAAAACATTTATTTTTTCTCCCAGAGCTGTCAGCGCAGCGCCTCCACAGATCTGGCGCCCTAGGAGAACATTTATAATGCCAGTGCGACAGGCCGGCCCTGTATGTAGATACAACGCTACATTTCCCGCCCCGCTGCAGTCATGCAGTAGGCTACGGAGAGCGGTGAGAAACATTTCCTCAGGAATCGAAAAGCGGAACCGAAATTCACATTTCTAAATGATACCGTTGGAATCGAAATGTTGGAACCGGTTCCGGTTCGGAACCGGTTCTCGGTACCCAACCCTAGACAGCATTCCCTCTCGCTTCCTTAGAGATGTTTTTGAATCAGTTGGAGCAAGTGTTTTATTGCTTGTAAACACCTCTCTTAGCTCAGGATGTGTCCCAGCTGCCTTCAAACATGCAGTGGTTAAACCACTACTTAAAAAGAAAAATCTCGATCCCTCCATTCTCGCAAATTTCAGGCCTATCTTCCAGCTACCCTTTTTATCTAAAGCCTTGGAGCGAGTAGTCTACGCCCAGCTGCAGTCGTTTTTAACCACGCATGGCATCCACAAAAAATTTCACTCTGGCTTTAAACCCATGCATAGCACTGAAACAGCCCTTTTAAGAGTTTTTAATGATCTGCTCTTAGCCGCCGACTCAGGCAGCCCAGCTGTCTTGGTGCTGTTAGACTTAACTGCTGCCTTTGACACTGTGGATCATAGTATCCTGTTGTCACGGCTTGAACAGTCCGCAGGTATTACGGGCACTGCTCTTGCATGGTTTAGGTCTTACCTGACGGACCGTAGCTTCTCAGTGCAGTTGGGTGTCTTCTCCTCTGCCAAAGCCCCTCTTACCTGTGGGGTTCCCCAAGGCTAGATTCTGGGCCCCATCCTTTTCCTATTGTATATACTGCCCCTAGGTTCAATTCTCACAAAACATAATATCCCCTTCCATTGTTACGCTGATGATGAACAGATTTATCTGCCTCTCAATCAAAATGCCAACTCACTACAGCAGGTTTTTAAATCAACACTTAAAACTCACTTTTTCTCTCTGGCTTTTGTTTAATTACTTATTTATTTAGTTATCCACAGAATTGATACTATTTTTAATATTATTAAATGTTATTAATATTATTGGGGTTTTATGGGGTTTCAGTTTTTTATGATTAGTAGGTTGGGGGCGGGGAGACCTCAGAGAAGGTTCTGACTGGACTGACTGGTTGCTACGTCTGGTTGCTTGGAGCTGAGTTGGTATAACCCTGAATTAGATTAGAACATTTTAGAAATATGAGGAATAACCTCTTGGTTTTATAAACCGTTTTGTAATTACTACTTCATCCATTTTTGGATCTCTGCAGGGTTTTCTTTTAAAACCCTAAACCCCCCCTTGGGGTTGGTCCCTCCCCTCTCCCTCTGCGGATATAAGGTCCGGTAGAGGGGGATGGGGCACAGAGTCGCTTATCCAGGCGGGGGAGTGCATCTGACGAAGAGATAGGTTGTTGTGCTCTCTATCTCTGGTTCTTATACATGTTCACCCTGGACTAGAGGGAAAGCGTTCTTGGACGCCTTTTCAGCTCTGTTTCTCACTATATTCTTCCTACCCCGTTTACCTTGAACTATTATAGGAGAGTGTGTTGACGTTGACTCGTTGGGCATTTCCTCCTGTACTTGTTTGTTCCCCAGTTCTTTCCTTTAACTGAATCTAGGAGAGGGCATTTAGGCCTCTCTACTTCCTTCTTTTGATTAGTTTAGTTTTTCACCCCCTTTACCTTGAACTAATGTATACAGGAGAGTGCATTTACGTAGTCACGTTGTGCCTCTCGGCGTATACTTTGACTTTCTGTCTCTTTGGAGAGTGCTAGTACATTGGATACGTTGGGCCTTTTCACTGTTGTCCCTCTTCACTAGTATCCCATGTCCCCTCTTCATAATTTGGGTCTTCATAATTTCCACCCTATTCAAAGGGGAAGCATGATGGTGTCTTTTCATTTCAATTTCTGGCTTTGTGTTTCTTCACCTCTTACTCGTTTAATATTTACGAAAAATGAGGAGACGAAATATGTGACCCGCTCTATCGAAATCAGTCGGAAGTCGCAACGGCTCATTTCAAAATAAACGTGGATTTACGTTTACGTTATTTATTTTTTTCCGTGGTTCGGGTGTTTTGTTTGATTTTAAACAAACAAAGTCTTGGCTTTCAGAATATGAAACTTTTATTTCCAAAATCACACGATAAATACATTTTTGAAGCTTGTAAAGGGACGAAGTCAGGCACCTCTCACTCACAATCTGCTCTTCCGCAGCGCCGCCCCCCCTCCCTCCGGCTGGAATTATGAATGTAAGAGTATAGTAATCATAGATAACACGGCAGGGTCGGTTACAGTTTGTTTTCATCTGATTTCATTTAAAACAAAGTCTTGGCTTTCAGAATATTAAACTTGTTTCGGCAAATTCAGATGATAAATACAGCTTTGAAGCTTGTGACGGCATAATTACAAGCAGAGAGTGTTTTCCCCGGGAAACAAACACAATAGGCCTACACACAAACTCAAAATTAAACAACACACACACACACACACACACACACACACACACACACACACACACACACACACACACACACACGCACACACACGTATACACACACACTCGCAAGCTTCCCCTCCAAACGAAAATATCTTCCCTCCGTAGTATTTTCATCATTTGCTCCACTAATAATCAATCAGATCGATGGATTCCAGAGAAGAGAAAACTTTGAAAGCCTTTTTCTCAAAATGATGACTCCGTGACAGTATTATATAATGTGACATATTTTGCTTAATATTTTGAGTACGAAAACAATCCTGATATCATTAGAAAGCTAGGAATATCCTCTTTCCAACAGTGTATACAACTGAAAATGTGTCTTCGGGTCAATGCGACTGATTTCGATAGAGCAGGTCACATATTATCAAAGATAACGTTACATTTCTGATCAGTCAGTTTTTTCTCCCAGCAGTTCCATTTCCGGTGCTGCGGCATGGCAGCAGCTGTGTGTCTGTGGTGCGTGCGGCGGTACATTTGAATTACACTGGGCAGCCGCACACTGTGAACTGTGGAAGACTCTGGTCTAACTCATGGTCTAACTAACCTTATTTAACAGAAAATAAAATGGCAACAACAGGGCTTGGGAGCAGTGGTCGCACTTGCGTTAACTGAATACCTCCCCGTCAGCGCGAGTGAGTGATACATTGTGCACTCAACGGGTAATAATGGATTATGACGGAAATGTTACGATCCTGTCCGTCAAAATGACTGACAACGAAAAAGTCTAAAGCCACCACTGCTTGAGAGAAAGAAACGATGTGATATTTGGGCCCATTTTCGCTACAATGAGGCGGAGAAAAAAAGCGAATGCATTGTTTCATCAGAAGGGAAGCAATGTGGCCAAAACACAGCTGGTAAAAACACCACAAACCTGACCAGATACTCTCTCAAAGCTGCTTTCTTAATCATTCAACCTGTGTTTTTCATCAAATAAGGACAAGATATAATCTTATTTATTTATGTATATATACTAAAATGACAAATTATTGGTTTTAGCTAGACTAGTTTGACTGAAATGTTCTATATAATCTGATGACTAAAAAAGACTCAACCGTTTTCATTGACAAAAAGTAATTAGTTTTCTTTGACTAAAATAAGACTAAAATGCTCAGACTTTTAGTCGACTAAATCGTGACTAAAATAGTTACTGTTTTAGCCGACTAAAATGCTCAGACTTTTAGTCGACTAAATCTTGACTAAAATGTTTAGGCAAGGCAAGGCAAGGCAAGTTTATTTATATAGCACTTTTCAACACAAGGCAATTCAAAGTGCTTTACAAAAAATGAAAGACATTAAGAAAATGGCATTTAAAATCAGTCATTAAAAAGAAAAGCTAATAAAAGAAACATTAAAATAAAAAATACATGGATAAAAGTTACAGTGCAGTCTAAGATATGAATAGTTCAATTAAAAGCAGTGACAAAAAGAAAAGTCTTCAGCCTGGATTTAAAAGTAATAAGAGTTGCAGCGGACCTGCAGGTTTCTGGGAGTTTGTTCCAGATATTTGGAGCATAATAACTGAACGCTGCTTCTCCATGTTTAGTTCTGACTCTGGGGACAGAAAGCTGACCAGTCCCTGAAGACCTGAGAGATCTGGATGGTTCATCATTTAGCAGGAGGTCAGAAATGTATTTTGGGCCTAAACCATTCAGTGCTTTATAAACCAGCAGCAGTATTTTGAAATCTATTCTTTGACACACAGGAAGCCAGTGTAAAGACTTCAGAACAGGAGTGATGTGATCCACTTTCTTAGTGTTAGTGAGGACTCGAGCAGCAGCGTTCTGAATCAGCTGCAGCTTTCTAATAGATTTTTTTAGTGAGACCTGTGAAGACACCATTGCAGTAGTCGAGTCTACTGAAGATAAAAGCATGGACAAGTTTTTCCAAATCCTGCTGTGACATTAGTCTTTTAATCCTAGATATATTCTTTAGGTGATAGTAGGCTGATTTAGTAACTGTTTTAATGTGACTGTTGAAACTCAGGTCAGAGTCCATGACTACACCTAGATGTATGGCTTTATCTGTTGTTTTGAACATTGCAGACTGAAGCTCAGCGCTAACTTTTATACGTTCTGCCTTGGCTCCAAAAACCATTACCTCAGTTTTATCTTTGTTTAATTGGAGAAAGTTATGACACATCCAGTCATTGATTTGTTCAATGCACTTACTCAGTGTTTGAATTGGAGCTTAGTCTCCTGGTGAAATTGTTACGTAAATTTGTGTGTCATCCGCATAGCTATGGTAACTTATTTTGTTGTTCTTCATTATCTGAGCCAGTGGTAGCATGTAGACGTTAAAGAAAAGAGGCCCCAAGATGGAGCCTTGAGGTACCCCACATGTCATATTTGTCAACTCAGATGTGTATTTACCTATAGAAACAAAGTTGTTTCTGTCCTTTAAGTAGGATTCAAACCAATTTAGAACTGTTTCCGAAAGTCCCACCCAGTTTTCCAGTCGGTCTAGTAATATGTTGTGGTCAACAGTGTCAAACGCAGCACTGAGATCTAATAATACTAACACTGAAGTTCTGCCACTGTCTGTGTTTAAGTGGATGTCATTAAAGACCTTTACAAGAGCAGTATCAGTGCTGTGGTTTGGACGAAAGCCTGACTGGAACACATCAAAACAGTTATTTAAATGCAAAAAATTACTCAACTGTTGAAAAACAACTTTTTCAATTATTTTACCTAGAAATGGCAGGTTTGATATGGGCCTGGAATTGTTCATTACTGAAGCATCTAGATTATTCTTTTTTAAGAGCGGTTAATGACTGCAAGTTTTCAGGGCCTGTGGAAAAATACCCCGAGTGAAGAGATTTGTTTACTATATGAAGTAGATCTGAGGCAAGGCAAAACATCTTTGAAAAATCCTGTTGGAATAATATCAAGGCAGCAGGAGGAGGACTTCAGAAGTTGTATAATGTTCTCTAGGTTTTTATCATTAATCTGATGGAATTGTGTCAACTATTAACTAACTAACGTGCTAGCTACTAGCTAGGTAGCTAACTTGATCCAGCCACTCCTGGTCCTTTCATCAGACGGGAAGCGAAAGAACGAGCAAGACCCATTGCTGGTATGATAACAACCTGGTACTAAGCACACAGGCATTTTGTTAAAGTTATCATAGCCAGCGCCATATAGATAGATTATATCTATATAGATAGATAGATAGATTATATCTATATGGCGCTGATCTTAGCTATCGTTTAGTGGAGGAAAACAATGGTGACATCACTTGGGGATTTGTAGTCTTTCTAGTTGCGTATTTTTCATAGTCTTATATTTCAACAGTTTTACAACAAACTGTGACTTTTTTTGACATGGAAATTATTTTTTAAGATTGACAAACATCATATGTGTAATTCATGGCACAATTCAAACGGGATCGAAAGATACGTTTTCTCTCTCCATTGACTTCAATACATTATTTTTCCGAAATAAGGTCCCATGGACCGTAGATGGGCGTGACTTCGCCACTCTATATGACTATTAACTTTATTGTGAAATTAAAACAGAACGGTAAAGGAAAATACAGTTTCAGTCTCTCGATTTGAAGCTTATTCATTGTACCATGAACTTGTATCTGTAACAGTCAACTGCATGAGGAGTTGGAAAGGTAGTTCAGAAAAATAATATCTTTTAAAAACGACAAAAAAATCACTTCTATCAGCTGTGCACCGTTATGGTGTAAATAAACCTATCTACCAATTGGTCAATATAAAAAGTCAGGCCGAATTAGTGTTGATACTGCAAGGAGACGTATTGTGTGAAAATAAATGGAAGATGTTGTTTAATTGCTAATATATTATGATCCACGGTCACGTATTCAGTTTTGGCGGCATTTCTTATCAGGTTTTTCCAAAGGTCTTTCATCAGGGCTCTATAAATAAATATCTATGGCAGATATGTAATATTTAATGCAGCCGAACCGTGTATTACAATGCCGTTATGTGATGACTTCCAAAGAGAAAAGCAAGAACACTCGGAATAAAGTATTATTTTATTTTTTTTAAATGTTTTTCCGATTTCAAATCGCATAAACACCATATTCCGACATGCATTGCGGCTAAAACAATCGATGTTTTAGCCTATCAAAATCTCTTTAAAAAGAAAGGTGTCTCAGAATCGAAAGAGAAAAACCTATGGGAAAAACACAAAAGCATTGTACACAATTTAAACCAATTAATGTCGTATAATTAACTAGGATAAACTGATTGTTTTAGTTGATGAGTAGTGCAGATATCACTGTTACATCATTTGGTCATTGGTTTTATTATGAAAATGTCGAGACCGGAAAATACTGTTTTCAACCCGTAACTTTACATGGAGGCTGCCGCGTACCTCAAATCATCTTCGTAATATCTATCAAAACTATAGATCCTACATATCGACTGGACGTGGATTCTAAAAGTACAATATACACTTCTCGCTAGAATCTAATCAAAAAGCGTTTTAATGGCCAAACTATCCTACAATTTAGGATTTTACAGAGAGGGTTATTGTGAATAAACGACCATCCGTAACATTTGCATTCAATGGTAGCACTAGAGGGCGAAAACTTTAAAACGGTTATTATAGGGACGTATTAAGCGCTTGAACAAGCGACATATTTGAGTCATAATAAGGGGCTAAACAATCTGCCCATTTGGTTCGTTATGAGTTGGAGGACTTGTTGGTGAAGTGATGCTTGCTATTTCTTGTCGTTTGTAAAAGTGATTTATTTTTGGGTGTTTTGTACAAAAGAATGATTTGTTAAAAGAATGAATCCCATATCACGGATGCTTGATGATGATGACCTAAATTTGTATTTTCATGAACAATGTACGCTGGGGGGGTGGCACCAGAAACTGTTTAAGCTTCTTCTTGCCCCTTTTGAACATGATAGAAACTTTGAGAATACATTTTTTTTTATACTCTTGAACCTTGAATTATTATTATTGTTTGTTTTGTTTCAATAAATTGACTAATACAATTAAGAGCCGCTGGTTTTGGTAATGGTGTTTGTGTGATGAGTCCAGTCAGGTCCTCAGTGATGTGGACACAGAGGAACCTGAAGCTGCTGAATCTCTCCACCGTAGTCCCATTGATGGCGATGGGGGCGTGTCCCCTCCTCTGCTGCTTCCTGTAATCCACAATCAGCTGCTTGGTTTTGCTGACGTTGAGATGGAGGTTGTTGTCCTGGCACCAAGATATCAGGTTTTCGACCTCCTCTCTGTACGCCGTCTCGTCGCTGTCGGGTGATAAGCCGATGACGGTCATGTCAGCAAACTTCACGAAATCTAAGTCCATTTACATGTAAAACACAAAAGAAAACATGTCATTTTACTTTGCAAAAGCCCAAGTTTACATTAACTGTCAGATGTTTTGTAGAAAAAATTCACAAATATTTATATTTATAGGCCTATATACAATATATTATTGAAAAGAATAATATACATCACAAAAATAAAATAAACAATAAAATAAAATATATTTTAAGTATAATAAGAGCAGAATAGACCGGCAATGAACATTTCAACATTTAAACATAGCCAAAAAATTCCAACATTTTGTTCAAAAGATACCAATTATAAAACCTGCAAGAATCTACCAGTTATGTGTGTGCGTGTGTACATGACTATGTGTGTGTGTTTCTACTCTCTCCATTCAAAGTCAACGATGTTTGTAATTAATGAATGCACCTTTTATCGAGTGCTGTTTTTGTTTTTATTCCTTCCTCTCCACTTTAGTCCCCTTGTCCGGATTGATCTTGAATAGGCACCTGTTAAGACAGAAGTACACTTACATTTAGTGTTTAATTACAAATTCTGTGGATGATACAGCCATTAATTGGCTTTACAGTTATACAGCTTGAAGTCAAAGGGCAATGCTACTCTTAAATGTACTTTTCATGAAATGTTATGATCATATCTGTACATTTAAAGCATTGGTTTGAATAGAGTTGTGTTGTATAAAGTCGTAACTTGGCATCACTATCACACTGGACTGTATCGCAGCAGGTCTGTAAACAGGAGCAAGCGGTCACTTGAAGATCATTTGAATGTGGGTAGCTACAAGTGCCATCTTGAGAGGTTTGTGTGTAACTAGGGCAGATGAGGTGTGTGTCAGCAGCAGAGTGAGCGGTGTAAAAGCATTGTAGTTAACCGAAATAAGTTTTAATTTGTTTGTTCACTGCAATAATATCAGTTTCCGGTGCCCATCCCATTTCGGTGCAAGAAATAGTTGTGTCTTCCTCATCAGATTCCATTGTCATCTGGGGGGTATACTACGAAGCAGGATTTTCTCTTAGTCGGCTAAATTCAGGGAAAACTCCAGCTTTCCGGTCCTACGAAGCTGGTTCTCTTTTTAGCAGGCTCGATCTCCATGGTAACTTATGCTTAGCGGCTAACCTGGTCGGGACCAGGTTAGGTTGCAGGCTAAGAGCTCAACTCAGTGAAAGCACCGCCTGCTGACCAATCAGAGCTCAGTGTGCGGAGTTTAAAGCGATCAAGTCATATTACAGGAGAAAGGAAATACAGAAAAGCTGCCGTTGCAGGAAAGACGGCCGGCAAAAATCACCGACTGTGTGAACGTGAACATTAATAGAATATCACATCCCATCTTCAGAGCAATCTGACTATTATAACATTAGCATTAAGAAAGCTTACTTAAATATCTGCCACAACATCAGTACCCGGATCAGAGTACATTAAGTACAGTCCGCGGCATATCACTTCATAATGTATCACATATCTCCTTATCTGAGTCAGCTGAGCCGTATCTGGCCGTGCAACACTCACAGTGTCACATACTGCATGCAGAAGGTTTATTTTAAGCAACACATTAAGTTGACGAAACACTCGAGACAAATGTAATTAAAGTCAGATCGTGTCTTAGACGGGGCAGTGATATCATAACCCTGTTAATGTACGCATTCAAACACTGCAATCAATCAATCAATCAATGTTTATTTATATAGCCCAATATCACAAATGTTACATTTGTCTCAGTGGTCTTCACAGTGTGTACAGAATATCAGTATGACAATACGACACCCTCTGTCCTTAGACCCTCACATCGTACAAGGAAAAACTTCCGGAGAAAACCCAGTTTAAAGGGAACATGGGAGAAACCTCAGGGAGAGCAACAGAGGAGGGATCCCTCTCCCAGGACGGACAGACGTGCAATAGATGCCGTGTGTAAATTGAAAAGATAATACATTTACAACATAGGTAGTCCAGATGTTTGGAAATGCATGTGTGTATAATAGGAAGATGAATCCACGAGGATATCCATCCAGGACCGATGATCCAGGACCACAGCCACGACTCGCGATCCAGGGCTCGCGATCCAGGACACAGGACCGCAGGATCATCCATGTCTCCAGATCCAGGCGTATATAGACACCAAAAAAAAAGAAATGTTGGGAAGCTGGGTTAATCAGAACATGAGAGTACACAGGTATAGACAGAGAGAAGGAATAAGTAAGATGTCCCCCGACAAACTAAGCATATATCAGCAAAACTAGGGGCTGAATCTAATCAGCCCTAACTATAAGCTTTATCAAAAAGGAAGGTCTTAAGCGCACTCTTAAAAACGGATAGGCTGTCTGCCGCCCGAACACAAACTGGAAGCTGATTCCACAAATGTGGAGCTTGATAAGAAAAGGCTCTGGCTCCCATTGTACTTTTAGAGACTCTAGGAACAACCAACAACCCTGCATTCTTGGAACGCAATGCCCTAGTAGGACAGTAGGGTATAATGAGTTCTTTAAGGTAAGATGGCGCCTGCCCATTAAGGGCTGTGTAGGCGAGAAGAAGAATTTTAAATTCTATCCTGTGTTCTATAGGGAGCCAGTGTAAGGCAGCCAGAACAGGAGTAATGTGGTCCCTTTTCCTAACTCTGGTTAGTACACGAGCTGCAGCACCGAGTACAATAACTTCAGTTTTGGTCGTGTTTAACATAAAAAAGTTTAAGGTCATCCACGTTTTTAAGTCCTTAAGGCAGTCTTGACTTTTATTTAGATGATTAATTTCCTCAGGCTTGATTGATAAATATAGTTGAGTATCATCCGCATAACAATGAAAGTTTACAGAATGATTCCTTATAATATTGCCTAACGGAAGCATATATAATGTGAACAAAATAGGTCCGAGCACTGAGCCCTGTGGCACTCCATGGCTAACTTTGGTTTGCGTGGAAGATTCATCGTTAACACGTACAAACTGAGAGCGTTCAGATAGATAGGACCTAAACCATACCTAAACAGTTCCCTTTATGCCAACTAAGTGCTCTAGTCTTTGCAATAAGATATCATGGTCGATAGTATCAAATGCAGCACTGAGATCGAGCAAAACAGAATAGAGACAAGTCCCTTGTCTGAGGCTATTAGAATGTCATTTGTGACTTTAACCAGAGCTGTCTCTGTGCTATGATGTGTTTCTAAAGCCAGACTGAAAATCTTCAAATAAATCATTGTTTTTTAAGTATCACACACTGTTTTGCGACCGCTTTCTCAAGAATCTTTGAGAGGAACGGAAGATTAGAAATAGGTCTATAGTTGGCTAAAACCTCTGGATCGAGGTTGTGCTTTTAAGAAAGCGGTTTTAAAATATCACTGCTACTTGAATGATTGTGAACATAGCCTGATAATAAAGACATATTCAGTAATATTTAATAAAGAAGTGCTAATTAATGGAAAACTTCCTTCAACAGCTTAGTTGGAATTGGGTCTAACATGCACGTTGATGGTTTAGAAGAGAGAATCATTGAATTTAATTGTTCAAGGTTTATGGCTGAAAAGCATTTTAGTTTACTATCTAGTGTAATATTAGAACTTATGTTTCCGGGAGCTGTTGATAACACTATACTGGTCCAAGGCAAGAGGTCATTAATTTTGTTTCTAAGAGTAACAATTTTATCGTTAAAAAAGCACAAGAGTGCTATGGGAATAGAAGACTCAATGGAGCTGTGGCTCTCTGTCAGCCTGGCTACAGTGCTGAAAAGAAATCTTGCATTATTCTTATGCTCATCTATTAATGAAGAGTAGTAGGCTGCTCTCGCTTTACGCAGTGCTTTCTTATATTCATTGAGAGTAATATGCCAAATTAAACGAGATTCTTCAAGTTTAGTGGAACGCCATATCCTTTCAAGTTGTCTAGACTTTTGCTTTATTGTGCGGGTTTCGGCATTATGCCATGGAGCTAATCTATGTTGTTTTATTTTCTTCTTTTTCAATGGAGCAACAGAGTCTAATTGTATTCACAGCGCATCTATAGAACTATCAACAACATGATCAATTTGGGGTGGTGTACATTTTGTATAAGTTTCCTCCCTTACATGCAGACATGCTATCGAGTTAAGTATTGGTGGAATCTCTTCCTTAAATTTGGCTATAGCACTAACAGATAGGTTTCTGCTACAACGAGCTTTTGACTAATGCTTTGTAGTCCTCGTAATAGTACTTCAAAAGTTACTAAGAAATGGTCGGATAAAGCCAGGATTATGCGGTTCGACTAATAGTTGCTCAATTTCAATACCATAAGTCAGAACAAGGTCGAGAAGTGTGATTATAGCAGTGGGTTGGTTTATTTACACTCTGACAGAAACCAACAGAATCTATATAAGTTAAATGCAACAGTAAGGCTATTTTTATCATCGTCAACATGAATATTAAAGTCACCTACGATAATTACTTTATCTGTTTTAAGAAACCAAAGTTGATAAAAAACTCAGAGAATTCTGAATAAGGACCTGGTGCACGATACACTGTAACAAATAAGATTGGCTGCAAAGTTTTCCAGGTCGGATGCGTAGACTAAAAAACGAGGCTTTCAAAGGAGGTATAATTTAATTTTGGTTTAGTATTGATAAGTAAACTTGAGTCAAAGATAGCTGCAACTCCACCTCCTCGGCCCGTGCCTTGAGCAATATGAGTGTTGATATGGCTGGGTGGAGTGGCCTCATTTGTGCTGACATATTCACTTGTTCTGTTACCAGCTGTATTCACCTCGCAGGTGCAGCTATGTGGCTATTATCCTGGATAAAGTGTTGTTGTAAGTCATGGATATTTAAAGTTTAACTTCTTCATATTTGACGAGTATTAAAGTTCACTTTTCATTCAGGAAGTATGACGCTGCGCTGTCAGTAGGCTTGTCCATGTTTGTGATTGGTCGAATGCTCCAAATACCACCCCTTTCATGTGAACGCGCACCTAACTAGATAGGACACGGCTGGCTTGAGCGATCCACTTGATAACCCGCGTCGTAGTACCGTTTAGCGAGAGCGCGTATGTTTTGGATTAGGCCAACCGGCTAACTAGGATTTATCAGCTCCTGCAACTTTCTTTTCTTTCTTAAAGTGGACCTATCATGCTATATTTGAATAATATATTGTAGGGCCATACCTATATAAAACATGTCTGTGAAGTTTTTTTTTCAAAATACCAAACAGATCATGCATTTGAGCCATGCCTCATTTCGCTCTATTTGCTCTTTTCCAGCCCTGTCTTCACAAGGGCTGATTCTGTGGCAAATTAGCTGCAGCTGACCACGCCCCCGTGCAAAGGAGGGGCGAGGCATGAGCGTCATGTTACCATGCCGTTACCATGCCACGGCACCCTCTCATTCCCCTGATAGGTGGAGAGTTGTCCATATAGGCGGAGCTCCTTGTTTCTGACGTCAGAGATATTTCAAATCTGTATCAGTCTGTATCAGATACGTTGCAGCCCCGTTTTTAGAGATTTGGGTATGGAGGAAAATAGAGAGGGTTGTGTTTTCTGACATTTGGTGAGTTCCCTGACACACCAGGGACACATATTCATGTATAAAAGAAGTACAAAAGTGCATTTTGCGTGATAGGTCCCCTTTAAGTGTTTGCTAATGTTAACAGTGTAGAAAATGTCACATCATAAAGGGATAGTTTGGGTGTTTAAAGTGGGGTTGTATAAGGTACTTATCCATAGTCAGTGTATTACCTGGGGTGGTGGGAAGGAGGAAATCAGCAGGAGTTGTAGTCGCCTATGAGTATTAGAATTTAGACGAACAAAGGCATAGAAAAACCCTGAAATATGTACTGACACAAAGCTACAACCCTCGATTTTGTATATACAACATACAACAATACATATAGTGCAATTAGCAGTAGGCCTACCAGTAATGAAATAACTGAATAAATAACTAAGCTGAATAAAGTGACATGTGAAAAGTATAATTATAGTGAAATGAAATGACAGTGTGTTCCTCACCACTGCTATCCGGTTATTCAGTCCTAGTGTCTTCTTGTGGGTCTGATTCCTCACCACGGCCATCTGGTTCCTCTGTCCTAGTGTCTTTTGGGTCTGATTCAAGATTCAAGAAACGTTTTTTATCCAGAGGGAGATGAAAGTGCAACAGTTGAATACAGGAGAAGAAATGTAGCCTACACTAAATATAAACTAAATAAACTAAATGTATTAACACATTTACAGTAAATACGTAGGTATATACAATATACAACAATTGACAGTAATAAAATAACTGAATAAATAACTAAGCTGAATAGTGAATAAAGTGACATGTGAAAAGTAAAATGACAGTGTAATCAAATGACAGTGCGTTCCTAACCACTGTTATCTGTTTCCTCTCTCCTGGTGTCTTTTGGGTCTCCTCACTACTGAAGTCTGCCTCTCGGCATGGGCCCTCTCTCCTTATTTCATCTGCCTCAGTCACCACTGCTATCTGGCTCCTCTGTCCTCTTGACTTGTGGTTCTGCAGGCTTTGTTCGACCTAGGAATTTCAACAATGCTCCTGTAAAATATATAGTTATAGTATTATGTGTCAACATTAAAATAACATACATTGGAGAGCAAAATGTGAAATTCCATTGACTGTAGGCTACATATTATACACACAATTGTCAGCAGGGGCAATAACAACTACAATTTGAACTAACTTGAATGCATTACTCCACAACACATAGCCTAACTAATGTTAGCCTACATAGTTACTAACATCAGAAGACATAGACTAACTGTGGTTATATTACTTAACTAGCTAGCTACAGCAACAGACAATAATTTCATTCATCTTCACCAGTCACAAAATGTCCGATAGCCACAATGCTAATTTCCGCTATGTTAAACTCCATTGACTTATGCTAAATATATTAGCGATCTAAAAGTCCGCTATTTTTGGATGTTTTGGGTCGACTTCAGTTGACTGTAACATCGAAAATCTTACCAAATTGGATGTTCACAAAGCTGCAGACCGGTTATACACTGCATAATATAACAAGGGAACTAACATAGCTAATTTAGCTAACGTTAGCTAATTTAGATGTTGTAGTGCCGAGAGATTAAGCGACAGTATTTTCCTCTCGTTTCTTTTAAATGTTCCGTTTCGAAGCACCTGATGAATTCTTTCTCTTTGACGGCGCCATAATCCCATTATCAACAGATAGAGGCAACGCACTTGCATTTGAATCTGCCAATCAGATCAATATATTGCTGCAGAGGGGGGGCCTCCCCGAAATCGGTGAGATTGATTGGTTTTATGATCACTGGAACGTAATGTGTCCAATGAGAATGTTAACACGTTTTTTGTTTAGCGAAGACGGATGCCAGTTTTGGATAGCGGAAAGCTACATTACCAATCCCCCAGGAAGTGCTCCGGACTATGTGCCCAACATTCGTTGTGTCTGTCACTACCCGATCTGCATCCCTACCCGATCCGCATTGCACATATGCGAGATGGTCCGCCATATTGGCCAACTACATACTCCCTATTCCCACGCACGTTCAGCAAATGTGTGGCCACAGCGCTTCAGCTGCTGCGCGACCATGGCATGAGGGTGTTCTTTTATCGAGACAACCTCATAGTCATGGCCAGGTTCAGGGAATGGGCAAAGTTTCACACAGCCCAATTGATCCTACACCTAACGAAGTTGGGTTTTGCGGTCAATTGGAAGAAGAGCTGCCCCATACCTCACCAGCAGGTAGAATATTAGATTAGATTAGAATCTTTAATGACCACACAGCCAGGCTGGTGGAATTTGTGTTCAGTGCAGAGTATTACAGCTTGTTCCATACAATTCAACATACAATAAACAGACAATAAAAAGTACAACACACAGCACAGGGCAAAGACATATCATAACATAAAGTTCAAGGTGTAGTGGATTGTTAATGTTCATTGGGGTTATTTAGAGTCCATTTAGTGTCCGTGTTGCAGAGGGGAACAAGCTGTTTTTGAAGCGGGCGGTTTTGGCGGGCAGTGACCTGTAGCGCCCCCCTGAGGGCAGAAGTTGGAAGACGTGCTGACCTGGATGGTCTGGGGGTTTTGCTCGATGCAGGCAGACTGCGTGCCACTCTAACAGAAAGCAGACAGGCATCCCTGCTTAGGCAGTTTGCAGGCTACGTCAGGGGGCGACGGTGACAGCTTTGACCATCATGCAGACTTTGGGTCTCATGGCGGCTGCTCACCTCGTGGTGCCACTCGGATTATTGCATACAGGTGGTTTATCGGCCTTCGTTTAGATCCCAAGAGGCACAAACGACGTCTGGTGACCATCCGCCCCTCAGTGGAGGGCAACCTCCGATTCTGGGGGTCCCCAGAGTATCTGTGGAGGGGGACTCCATTGGGGCGAGGTGATGTCACCTCCTACATCACGGTCTTCACAGCCGTATCCGTGACAGGATGGGGGGGAACCTGCCTAGAGAAAGCTGTAGGTGGTTGCTGGCCTCTGACAGAGGCTCGGCACAGCAACCTCCTGGAGCTGCAGGCAGTGATGTTGGTCCTACAGCACTTCAAACCCTTAATACAGTGCAAACATGTGCTAGTGAGGAGCGACAACCGCACCACAGTGGCGTACATCAACAGGCAGGGCGGAGTCCGCTCTGTAGCCTTGTGGACCGCAGCAGAGAACCTGTGGTAGTGGGCTTCACAGAATGTGTTGTCTCTAAGGGCCCTGCACATCCCGGGGCGGGAGAACGGGGGGGCCGACCTCATGTCAAGATGCGTGCCCCTGTGACGAGTGGAGGCTTCACCCGGAGATGTTGAAGCAGGTCTGGACTCAGTTCGGGAGAGCAGAGGTGGACCTGTTCGCCAACCGGCGCAACAGCCAATGTGCCCTGGGACAATCCGCCCTTGGGGGTGGATGCATTTGCACACGAGCCATGGCCAAGAAAGCTGCTATCCACCGCTGCATCTCATTCCCCCCCTCCTGGAGAGGGTGAGACGGGAATGTCTGTCAGTCATCCTAGTGGCCCCAGGTCGCCGCTTGACGCCGTGGTACGCGAGGGGGGACAGATGATAGTGGGCCAGCCCTGGACGATTCCTCAGATCTGGGGAGCGCTGTCTCAGGAAGCAGGTGCAATAGGGGCGTTACCCACGCTGGGCCAACCTCTCCAGGCTTGGCTCCTGAGAGAGACAGACTGAGACAGGTGGGGCTGTCTGACAACGTTATTCAGACTATCCAAGCAGCAGGAGCAGAATCCACCACAGCCTGTTACAGGCCAAAGTGGGCGGGATTCCGGCGATGGTGTGAAGGAAGGAGTCTAGAGCCTCTGTCATGCACGCGGGGCTCTATTCTTACCTACCTACAGATACTGGTGGACAGGGGGCTGGCTCATTCCACACATAAGGAGCAGCCATTTCGTCCTGCCTTGAGGGATTTGGAGGCAGGTCAGCCTTCAGTCAGCCGCTTATGTCGCGGTCTTTGCAGGGGGTCAGGAGGCAGCGCCCAGTAGTGCACGCCTCCGCCCCGCAGTGGGACCTGTCGCTGGTGCTCGAGGCTCTGGTCACAGAACCATTTGAGCCCCTGGAGCTCTCCTCCCTGAAAGCACTGTCATGGAAGACAGCATTGCTACTTGCCTTGACTTCGGCCAAAAGAGTGTCCGAGCTGACCGCTCTGTCGGTGCACCCAAGCTGCCTTTTGATCCGGGGTGACGGTAGTGGGGCTTTATTCTTCCACCCCATATTTGGGCCAGGGAGGCTAAATTGCACCTCCTCTGCCTGGTGCGTGCGCTGGCATGTTCTGTCCTCTTGACTTGTGGTTCTGCAGGCTTTGTTCGACCTAGGAATTTCAACAATGCTCCTGTAAAATATATAGTTATAGTATTATGTGTCAACATTAAAATAACATACATTGGAGAGCAAAATGTGAAATTCCATTGACTGTAGGCTACATATTATACACACAATTGTCAGCAGGGGCAATAACAACTACAATTTGAACTAACTTGAATGCATTACTCCACAACACATAGCCTAACTAATGTTAGCCTACATAGTTACTAACATCAGAAGACATAGACTAACTGTGGTTATATTACTTAACTAGCTAGCTACAGCAACAGACAATAATTTCATTCATCTTCACCAGTCACAAAATGTCCGATAGCCACAATGCTAATTTCCGCTATGTTAAACTCCATTGACTTATGCTAAATATATTAGCGATCTAAAAGTCCGCTATTTTGGATGTTTTGGGTCGACTTCAGTTGACTGTAACATCGAAAATCTTACCAAATTGGATGTTCACAAAGCTGCAGACCGGTTATACACTGCATAATATAACAAGGGAACTAACATAGCTAATTTAGCTAACGTTAGCTAATTTAGATGTTGTAGTGCCGAGAGATTAAGCGACAGTATTTTCCTCTCGTTTCTTTTAAATGTTCCGTTTCGAAGCACCTGATGAATTCTTTCTCTTTGACGGCGCCATAATCCCATTATCAACAGATAGAGGCAACGCACTTGCATTTGAATCTGCCAATCAGATCAATATATTGCTGCAGAGGGGGGGCCTCCCCGAAATCGGTGAGATTGATTGGTTTTATGATCACTGGAACGTAATGTGTCCAATGAGAATGTTAACACGTTTTTTGTTTAGCGAAGACGGATGCCAGTTTTGGATAGCGGAAAGCTACATTACCAATCCCCCAGGAAGTGCTCCGGACTATGTGCCCAACATTCGTTGTGTCTGTCACTACCCGATCTGCATCCCTACCCGATCCGCATTGCACATATGCGAGATGGTCCGCCATATTGGCCAACTACATACTCCCTATTCCCACGCACGTTCAGCAAATGTGTGGCCACAGCGCTTCAGCTGCTGCGCGACCATGGCATGAGGGTGTTCTTTTATCGAGACAACCTCATAGTCATGGCCAGGTTCAGGGAATGGGCAAAGTTTCACACAGCCCAATTGATCCTACACCTAACGAAGTTGGGTTTTGCGGTCAATTGGAAGAAGAGCTGCCCCATACCTCACCAGCAGGTAGAATATTAGATTAGATTAGAATCTTTAATGACCACACAGCCAGGCTGGTGGAATTTGTGTTCAGTGCAGAGTATTACAGCTTGTTCCATACAATTCAACATACAATAAACAGACAATAAAAAGTACAACACACAGCACAGGGCAAAGACATATCATAACATAAAGTTCAAGGTGTAGTGGATTGTTAATGTTCATTGGGGTTATTTAGAGTCCATTTAGTGTCCGTATTGCAAAGGGGAAAAAGCTGTTTTTGAAGCGGGCGGTTTTGGCGGACAGTGACCTGTAGCGCCTCCCTGAGGGCAGAAGTTGGAAGACATGGTGACCTGGATGGTCTGGGGGTTTTGCTCGATGCAGGCAGACTGCGTGCCACTCTAACAGAAAGCAGACAGGCATCCCTGCTTAGGCAGTTTGCAGGCTACGTCAGGGGGCGACGGTGACAGCTTTGACCATCATGCAGACTTTGGGTCTCATGGCGGCTGCTCACCTCGTGGTGCCACTCGGATTATTGCATACAGGTGGTTTATCGGCCTTCGTTTAGATCCCAAGAGGCACAAACGACGTCTGGTGACCATCCGCCCCTCAGTGGAGGGCAACCTCCGATTCTGGGGGTCCCCAGAGTATCTGTGGAGGGGGACTCCATTGGGGCGAGGTGATGTCACCTCCTACATCACGGTCTTCACAGCCGTATCCGTGACAGGATGGGGGGGGAACCTGCCTAGAGAAAGCTGTAGGTGGTTGCTGGCCTCTGACAGAGGCTCGGCACAGCAACCTCCTGGAGCTGCAGGCAGTGATGTTGGTCCTACAGCACTTCAAACCCTTAATACAGTGCAAACATGTGCTAGTGAGGAGCGACAACCGCACCACAGTGGCGTACATCAACAGGCAGGGCGGAGTCCGCTCTGTAGCCTTGTGGACCGCAGCAGAGAACCTGTGGTAGTGGGCTTCACAGAATGTGTTGTCTCTAAGGGCCCTGCACATCCCGGGGCGGGAGAACGGGGGGGCCGACCTCATGTCAAGATGCGTGCCCCTGTGACGAGTGGAGGCTTCACCCGGAGATGTTGAAGCAGGTCTGGACTCAGTTCGGGAGAGCAGAGGTGGACCTGTTCGCCAACCGGCGCAACAGCCAATGTGCCCTGGGACAATCCGCCCTTGGGGGTGGATGCATTTGCACACGAGCCATGGCCAAGAAAGCTGCTATCCACCGCTGCATCTCATTCCCCCCCTCCTGGAGAGGGTGAGACGGGAATGTCTGTCAGTCATCCTAGTGGCCCCAGGTCGCCGCTTGACGCCGTGGTACGCGAGGGGGGACAGATGATAGTGGGCCAGCCCTGGACGATTCCTCAGATCTGGGGAGCGCTGTCTCAGGAAGCAGGTGCAATAGGGGCGTTACCCACGCTGGGCCAACCTCTCCAGGCTTGGCTCCTGAGAGAGACAGACTGAGACAGGTGGGGCTGTCTGACAACGTTATTCAGACTATCCAAGCAGCAGGAGCAGAATCCACCACAGCCTGTTACAGGCCAAAGTGGGCGGGATTCCGGCGATGGTGTGAAGGAAGGAGTCTAGAGCCTCTGTCATGCACGCGGGGCTCTATTCTTACCTACCTACAGATACTGGTGGACAGGGGGCTGGCTCATTCCACACATAAGGAGCAGCCATTTCGTCCTGCCTTGAGGGATTTGGAGGCAGGTCAGCCTTCAGTCAGCCGCTTATGTCGCGGTCTTTGCAGGGGGTCAGGAGGCAGCGCCCAGTAGTGCACGCCTCCGCCCCGCAGTGGGACCTGTCGCTGGTGCTCGAGGCTCTGGTCACAGAACCATTTGAGCCCCTGGAGCTCTCCTCCCTGAAAGCACTGTCATGGAAGACAGCATTGCTACTTGCCTTGACTTCGGCCAAAAGAGTGTCCGAGCTGACCGCTCTGTCGGTGCACCCAAGCTGCCTTTTGATCCGGGGTGACGGTAGTGGGGCTTTATTCTTCCACCCCATATTTGGGCCAGGGAGGCTAAATTGCACCTCCTCTGCCTGGTGCGTGCGCTGGCATGTTATGTAGAGCGCACGGCTGCTATTAGGCGCACTGAGCAGCTGTTTGTGTGCTTTGGGGATGGTGTGGCAGGAAAAGCTCTCTCCAAGAGGCACCTGACAGGATGGCTCTGCGAGTGCATTACACATGCCTATGGACGGGCGGGGAGAGCCCTCCCCAGTGGCTGTGTTCAACGGCGTGAGTGTGGAGGATACAGTATATGCACGGTGGCCCCTTGGTCTACGCCAGGCCCCTTGGACATGTCTGGCTCCTTCTCGTGGTCTGTGCTTGCAGGCGCAACAATGAGAGGGGGGGGGGCGGCGGCCTGCGCGCGCATTCAGGTAGGCTCGCCCCGATTGGCCGGCTACGCTTATGCAACTCAGTAGGTGAATGCCTGCATAGCATTATAGAGAGTAGTACCCATAGAGTCTAGTAGAGGGCTCCACCTGTGTTTATATGCCTAGGGTTACAATACGTAACCCCCCGTTTCACTTTCCTTTTTTATTTCAATTCCAACTTTGGTCATGAAGAATTTATGTTTCTCTGTTGTCCACGTTCATAAAGCATAAAACAACAACATCAGAGCACGGTGCAGAGTCTCTAGATGAGTTTACAGTAGTCCCTCGTTCTTATTGAACATCCATGTTGTAGTCCGCTGTATAGAAAACTGTAGTTTCCATGGTTTCCCCACAGCAGCAGACGCACAAAATGACGTCCGCTGGCGCATCATAAACACGTCGGATAGTGAAAGTGCAGTCGATTCTCTAAAGTACTGCAGTCTCTTCTCCTAAGTCCTTTTGAATTATCCTATCCACTATCCCTTAACCCTGTGACGTTTCACACAGAGGTAAAGGGATAGACGATAGAGATAGACGTTAGGAACTGATTTTTGGACTATTCGACCGCAACTAATAATAATAATAATTCCTTACATTTATTATAGCGCATTATCAATGACTCAAAGCGCTTTACATATACACACATTGCACATCATACATGCAATGGTCAGATACTGTGGACAATACCCACAGGAGCAAGTTCAGGTGAAGGGTCTTGCCCAAGGACCCACCGGCTTTACAGACGCAGCAGCGGCGGGTTTCACCCCTTGATCTGATGATCATTGCACAGCGCACTGCGCCACAACTCAGTTCTTATTATACATTCACATGCATGTTTAATAAGAACTGGGTTGCGGTTGTACATACATTACCCATGATCCTCAGCCACTGTCAGCCGGAAGTGGTACGTTCGATTACTGTTTGGGGCTGTCTGCCATGGATGGGCTGCATTCCAATCCAAATAGCCGGTCACAAGTGGTAATTACTGAATTTTGGCATATTGAAATTCCCTTGATATCCAAGACCCTTAAGAGTCAGTAAAGATGTCGTAAGGCAGCCTGACTGAGGGAGCGACATAACTGCAGGGAACAACAAACGTGTTCTTGTTAGGTATGGGGTCTTACTTGAATGATGAAAATACATCATTAGATGCTCCTGAACACATCATCAGTGATGTTACCAGGGGTCATCACGTGTTTCATGTATTTTAACATCACACACCCTCGCTGTTGTAGCATTGCTGAACAGCTGTGCTGTGTATGATTTCTCAACATGTCAAAAAACAAAGATTGTATTTTCTTCTATTTTAAATCAGATCAAAAGTATATAACTAACACATGTTCTCAGTGTTGAGTTAGTTCTTTTAATGGGAATTGGTGACAGTAACTGCGAGCATTACGGTTTAGTATTCTTTATATATAGACTGCTTTGACATGCTCCTGGGGTTATACTACGCAGCAAGCTCATCAGAGCCAGGGGTTCTTTGACCAAACTTGACACAGAGAAGAGATAACTGTGATTATCAGGCTGTCCTCCTCGGAATCTGTGCAAGTTCTCTTGAAGCGGGGAGTTTCAAATATTTCTGGACTCTTCTAGTATAAGGGATTGATCGCCGCCTTATATGCCTTATAATAATATGAAAGAAATAAGGCCAGTTGCTGCAATACTAATCGTGAAAATTCATGAGTAATATTTTGAATTTGCCACTTAAAACAATCCTGTGTATTTTCTCATTTGACAACTGGAGGAAATCTTTGGTTTCGGGAAAATCAAATCAAAGCAATACCAGTGTTTTAAACAGACTTTAGTATTTTAGAGTCATTATGGGAACATTAGATGACTGTAGATACTGTATATAACATAAATATGATTAAACAAATTTAGAAGAAAATAAGAAAAAGTAATGTTAACGTTTTTATAGATTAGCTAAAACTTTATGTGGAGTAAAAACAGAAAGGAACAGGTCATCAACCTGTGAACAATAAACTATTTGTATAATAATGTTACCACTAACTCTGCTTTTCTCTCTGATATCTGAGCTCTCGGATTGGTCACCTGACTGATGGTCTGACTGCTGCTTCCTGTTATCGATGTCGTCATATCCTGTGATGTACGGGAAGTAGCAAGTACGCTGGTGAGTAATAATGTCGTTATAAATGATAAAACCAATCAAAATTAAAACCAAGATTTTGGTAGAGTTAGTTGTTCATTTTCAATAAATCCAACGCCTTTTTCTCCACATTTGTTCATCAATACAATTTCAATGATATTAACAGTGTTAGTATTTAAAAATGTATTATTTATAAATCTATCGACTGTAATAAAAGTAGATACACAGTTGAATAGCAAAAACACTATTAAATACACACACATACACAATATTGTATTATTGTTGTTCTATTGTGTGTGTGTGTGTGTGTGTGTGTGTGTGTGGTGTGTGTGTGTGTGTGTGTGTGTGTGTGTGTGTGTGTGTGTGTGTGTGTGTGTGTGTGTGTGTGTGTGTGTGTGTGTGTGTGTGTGTGTGTGTGTGTGTGTGTGTGTGTGTGTTGGTGTGCAACCCACAAGTACGCTTGTGGGTGTGTGTAAATGGATAAGAAATGCTATCTTAACCAACTCTTTCCACAGTGAGGTCACCGAAACACACACGCCCAGTGTGTGTGTGTGTGTGTGTGTGTGTGTGTGTGTGTGGGTGTGTGTGTGTGTGTGTGTGTGTGTGTGTGTGTGGTGTGTGTGTGTGTGTGTGGTGTGTGTGTGTGTGTGTGTGTGTGTGTGTGTGTGTGTGTGTGTGTGTGTGTTAGTGGAATAAAGTAACCCACAGTCAGGCTCACAGTCTGGTTCCCATGGTAGTTTAGTTGTGGTGCAGCGTAGGTGATGTGTGTGTGTGTGTGTGTGTGTGTAGTGTGTGTGTTGGTGTGTGTGTGTGTGTGGTGTGTGTGTGTGTGTGTGTGTGGTGGTGTGTGTGTGTGTGTGTGTGTGTTGTGGTGTGTGTTGTGTGTGTGTGTGGGTGGTCAAAGAGAAGTGCCAGTATTATCAGCAGAGCAGTAGAAGGTTATGCTACACTAACAGGAATGTTTCTCATCAGTCCTGACACAGGTCCAGCGGGTCTCTCTCCCTCTCTCTCTCTCTCTCTCTCCCCCTCTCCCTCCCTCGCTCTCTCTATCTCTCTCTCCCTCTCTCTCTCTCTCTCCTCTCCCTCTCTCTCTCTCGCTCACACACACACACACACACACCACACAACACACCACACACACACACACACACACACACCACACCACAACACACACGCACACACTTTGTTAGTTCACATAATGTTTAAACGTTTTTTCTCATTTGCTTCACTGCATTTTACACATTTCAAATGTAGATGTTTTGTTACAGGAAAATACTGAAATATCTTAAAGAATACAAAATGGAAACCCTGAACTGGATATTTCACGATGGTCTGCTGCCATCCTCTGAGTTAGTTCAGTGTTGTGTCTTCTCCAAAGACATTAGATGATCTCCTTAGTCAGCACCTTTGTGCGTCCTCATGGGTAAGACATGTTTCCCCCCACATATCCTGTCCGTCTTAGCTGTGAAACAAGTGATCAATAGCCATCAGGAATAACTGGCTCCATGTCACAGAGTGGAGCAGCCTCTCTGACAGCCTGGGGGGAAACTCAACTAACCAGAGTGCTGCAGGGTTGAACACATCTGATCCTATCCTTTAACATTCTTATTATTTTAGGTAAATGATTTGAGTTAAATATGGATATGTATGGCTTTGGTATTTGTGGCCAGCTAACTCAACAGGTCAATGTTAACTGAGGGGGCCAACATGCCATGCAGCAATTTATCTTGAGCTCCAAGTTAGATTTTATTTCCGTGATGTATTTCTGTGTGCTTACCAGTGAAGGAAACATGTCTGTGTTACAGAACTCAGCGGGTGCATATATAAATCCACTGTTCAGTTTGATCATTTAACTAGCATGATTCATTAGCAGGCTTAAATGGGCAGTGAACACATTCTCCCAAGTGTGGCCTTTTAGCACATTAACCATGTCTAATTAGCAAATTGAGAACATAATAACATATATTTTATTGTCTTTTATAGATCATTCTGTTCAGCGGGTTGGGGAAGACGCTTTGATAAGTGTGTGCATGTGTGTGTCCGGCTGGGCTGGCGTGGGGTGGGGTACACTTACCTGTTTTAGATCCATGAAGATGATGGCATCCATCAAACCAACACAGGAAACTGATTTGGCCTAACAGCGTAATCACTGGCGCCAGCCGTGGCACGGAGGGCAGCGTCTGTCTCTGAGGGCGGAGCCTCCAGTCAGCTGACCACAGAAGAATATAGAGACACAAAAGCAACATATAATGTATTTAGTTTGTTCTCCTTTAAGCCCTCCTGCATTCATAGGATGCTTAGCGGTTGTATGACCGGCCATGATGTCAAAGCATTTTCATTCAGAGGAAGCCATAAATCTGAGCAGAGCCTACAGGATTAGATATAAAGTATAAACGTATATATAATATTTTCACAGGGCTGATTGGAATTCCTGAACCCTGTAGATTTATAAGTTGAATTAATAACAATAAAACAATGGCAAAATTATTTCTCTGACGTTTGTTTGCTCCCTATATTCATTGCTAAAATAGTTCGTGCCGTATTATTTTCTCTTGAATAATGTGTTAAATTAAACTCCACTTGCACACTAGTTACTTTTGAAGATAATAAAATGGTATAAGCCTTTAGTTGTGATGTAAAGTCTGTTCGTCAGTGTTTTAAAGTGCCATCAAGATGTCGCTCTTAGCAACCGCCTCGTTAGGGGCGGGTCATGTGACCTGTTGTCATCCATTATCTAATAACGGGCGAGATAAGAGGCTTGTTTAGACTACAGAGACAAAGAGACAGAAAGAGTGTGTGGTGTGTGTGCGTTTGTGTGTGTGTGTGTGTGCACGTGAGTGTGTGCGCGTGCGTGCACCTTTATAATTTGCTGTGGCTCCAGTCTGACACCTTTAAATGGCTGTCATCAGAAACCACATGTTACACAACACACACACACACACACACACACACACACACACACACACACACACACACACACACACAACACACACACCACCACACACACACACACACACACACAACACACACCACACACACAGTGGAGAGGGTTTGGGGGAAAAGCATCTGGGCGTTAAAAACCAGTCAGGAGATCAGCTAGTTTCAGATGCTTTAAGGAGTCTTCAGTCCTCGGCCACGGGGCCTCTCCTCTCTGAGGGCCCCGCAGGACCTTAAATATGCAGGAAATCAATAATCCAATAATCGAACGTTCTTAAATCCTCTGTTATCAATGGCATTGACCTATATGCATTAAAATAAAATCGACAATAATTGCTTTTTAAATTGCAGTATCTCTATGTTAAGGCTGCACAATATGTGTATCTTAACAATTGGTCCAAAGACTATACTAGTCAGAAGCCTCTGGAGTCTAGCTGCTCTCTGGAAGCATCCGGGTCTCTTTCTCGATGTTTCCTTAATCCTAGTTCTTGTCCACCATTTTAGAAACTATGGTATCCTGCTCTCCTCGCAATGTTTCCCACACCATCACCGCACACTGGCCAACAATCAGACCACCAACCCACAGTTTATATAGACAAAGTAGAACATTTATAAATTACATTTCACTTGAATTGGCTGACTCAATTATTGTTTTCAAATAAAGGCTTATGTTGCTTAGTGCATGCATGATGGGAAAAGGCAACAGTGCTAACATGTTCAACATATTCAAGTTGACAAGTGTCAATAGCTGTATCTGCTTCTCCAAAGTGGTGATAATAATGGAATCATCTGGTTCTAAAATAGTAGCAGTGAAGACCAATCTTAAAGGCACTCACATATTGCATAATGTCACAGTTACCAGGAGTACAGCCTGGTCACTTTGGCATGTTGCACTTGATGTATGCATGTATACCATTTATGTGTTTGGCATAATAAATAGAATGGGTATTGGAACACACCTGGCTGTCCCACTGAACCCACTGAACCGTTGACTATAATCACATTAGTGACATTAGTCTAGTTGAAAGCAATTATATTCATTTGAACCTAATATTTTTTATTTAAACATAACATTATTGCTTGTAACTAACCTAATAGAGTTATGTGAAATCTCTTGACATAATACATTTATAAAAGTCAACGCTTCAGTTTTTTCAGTGCAGTGTGCATCACTTACAGCATGCCATGGAAACATTCTATTGTGTTGTGTGCCATGGTTCCAGTAGGTACACTTCCTGTGGTCAACTCGATAAACCCACTTCAGCACATCGACCCTCTACGCTTGTCTTCATCCTTCACATTCAGATGGACAGACCGAACGTAATGACAGGTCATTCCTGGCAGTTTAGGGTCCCGACAATTTAAAGTGAAGAGGATTTAGCTGTAGACAGATTACTGCTGAGAGGCCTATTACAGCTAAACAAGCCCTGTGTGTGTGTGTGTGTGTGTGGGTGTGTGTGTGTGTGTGTGTGTGTGTGTGTGTGTGTGTGTGTGTGGTGTGTGTGTGTGGTGGGTGTGTGTGTGTGTGTGTGTGTGTGTGTGTGTGTGTGTGTGTGTGGGTGTGTGTGTGTGTGTGTGTGTGTGTGTGGTGTGTGGTGTGTGTGGTGTGTGTGGTGTGTGTGTGTGGGTGTGTGTGTGTGGGGTGTGTGTGGAAGGCCACATAGGCCTTTGGGGTCAAAGTGTTAAAACAGGCAGACAGAAAGTTTGTGATCTTTGACCCTGGCTTGTGCCTAGGTCAGAACGTGTAGGTCCTTCCTGAGAACACACATGCACACACACATACACACATCCCTTGGTAATAGCTATGTCATGTGGTCTATTTCTGGGTTGTGTCTCTGGTATAAATAGATTCACCTTTGACCTAAGACATAGTGAATCAGTGTAGCTATTTGCAACACAAACACACACACACACACACACACACACACACCCACAACACACACCACACACACACACACACACACACACACACACACAATATTTTGCTGTATACTGTATGTTGTTGTTGTTTATCATTGTCTTGTGTTCTTGCAAAACAAATATTTGTTTATGTTTTGTTTACATCCAGCTTGATGATTTGTGTGTGCCCTTACTGAGTGAAACGCCTTTACCTCTGTGCTCTTGTCACAAATCGCCACATTGGTATTTTTATCATTTTGTTTTTATGCCAAAATATTTTCTGTACATATTCTTCAAAAATCATCAGAGGATGAAACATTTGTTGGTGATCTGACCTTTGCTTGGACCCCTTGCAGCTGTGTGTGTGTGTGTGTGTGTGTTGTGTTGTGTGTGTGTGTGTGTGTGTGTGTGTGTGTGTGTGTGCGGTGCGTGTGTGCGTGTGTGCGAGTGAGTGCGAGCGGGTGAGGTGTGTGTGTGGTGTGTGTGGTTGAGTGTGTGCGTGCTTGCTTGCGCGTGTGTGTGTGTGTGTGTGTGTGTGTGTGCGGTGTGTGTGTGTGGTGTGTGTGTGTGTGTGTGTGTGTGTGTGTGTGTGTGTGTGTGTGTTTGTGTGTGTGTGTGTGTGTGGTGTGTGTGTGTGTGTGTGTGTGTGTGTGTGTGTGTGAGTGTGATTATTCCACCTACCCTCAGACTGACACACTGGATGTACAGGGTCAGGGTGTTGGGTTAATGCTCAGACAGCGGGTCAGCTGATGGTAGCCCTAACCTATGGAAGCCTCATGCTAACCTATGGAAGCCTAATGCTAATCTATGGAAGCCTAATGCTAACCTATGGAAGCCTAATGCTAACCTATGGAAGCCTAATGCTAACCTATGGAAGCCTCATGCTAACCTATGGAAGCCTAATGCTAACCTATGGAAGCCTAATGCTAACCTATGGAAGCCTAATACTAACCTATGGAAGCCTAATGCTAAGCTATGGAAGCCTAATGCTAACCTATGGAAGCCTAATGCTAACCTATGTAAGCTAATGCTAACCTATGGAAGCCTAATGCTAACCTATGGAAGCCTAATGCTAACCTATGGAAGCTAATGCTAACCTATGGAAGCCTAATGCTAACCTATGGAAGCCTAATGCTAACCTATGGAAGCCTAATGCTAATCTATGGAAGCCTATGCTGCCACACGGGGACTTAAAGAGAGCCGAAGACATGTTCAGCAGTGGTTGTGATCTCAGTGGGCTGCAGGCTCTCTGTAAACTGTGCAGGGTTTCTTTGGTGCGTGGTGCCGGAGAGAAACACAAGTTGTGAGCTCAACATTATTCAAAATGGTGACTCCCCTGTTGTCAATGCTTAATGTTTGCATTATCCACCCTTATGTACATACATACTAGAAATATAATACAAATTGCCACAGGACTCTTGACTCGGACCGGCCCACCAAAACCCTATCTGAGTTTCCTCTTTTCTCTGCGGACAGAGATGCTCTGCTGTACACACTGTAACGCCCCCTGAGAGGAACACGTTGTTTGTAATATTGGGCTGTATCGATAACATGTGACTAAAGCACTGCTGCTGAGTCTATGGAGAGTAAAGCCCCACAGCCTCACAGCCTCACAGCCCCACAGCCCCACAGCCTCACAGCCTCAAAGCCTCCCAGCCCCACAGCCCCACAGCCCCACAGCCTCACAGCCCCACAGCCCCACAGCCCCACAGCCTCACAGCCTCAAAGCCTCACAGCCCCACAGCCCCACACCAGGCAAGAGAGCACACGAGAGGAAAGGAAGGAGGTGGTGGAACAGAGAGGAGAATATAAGGGCAGGGGCAGACAGTGTGTGTGTGTGTGTGGTGTGTGTGTGTGTGTGTGTGTGTGTGTGTGTGTGGTGTGTGTGTGTGTGTGTGGTGTGTGTGTGTGTGTGTGTGTGTGTCAGCTGACTGACAGCTGATACGCAGATTACATCAGCTGCAGCCTCATTAGTGCAGACATCACCTGCAGAGGCCTGAGGCAGCACACAACAAGCACACACACACACATACACACACACACACACACACACACACACACACACACACACACACACACACACACACACACACAGATGACTATCTCACATCGCTCGTGGCTAAAGCACTTTCACTTGGCTGCTCTTGTGTCTACAATGTTTCTGCGTATAATCCTCCAACTACAAACGTTATTTTTAAAAATGCTTTTGAAATAGTATGTTCAGTTCTATATGCTGAACTGACCCAGTGATGGAGTATTTCTAAGATGGGTAATACACATGCAGCTTGTATACATCACTTTAGTCTCTATTCCCACAAGCCAATCACAAACCTTTAAATCTGCTCTCTCCCCGCCTGTCCAACCCAGTCTCACAAAAAAACGTGTAATAACTACGTTGGTCCACAACGTAGGACGTAGTATTTCTACGATAACGCCTCTGAAATTGTAAGATCCCTACGTTTTTTTTTACCATTCATTCCAATGGCTGGCGTCTATGTCACGTGATCTTCACATTTCTCCCTGTAGAAAAAAAAAACATGGCCGAACTTCGTTTTATTCTCGGTGTAAAATGCCTATTTTAAGGTTAGTTTGGCGATTAAAATGCGTTTTGATGTCATTTGATGCGAGAAATATGAGTTGTTATTTCAGATTATGTGTACAGTGGATGTACATGATCTTTAGTTTGCTAGTTATTACGAAGATTACTTCAGGAAATGGTGTCTATACAACGTTTTCATTGTTACCAAGGTGGTTGCTAGGGACGCTGCTATCGATATTATTTCTGTTATGTTGTGTCACTGTTTAATGGTGTTATCTTTATTGCTACCCCCTTCCCCGTCAAAGTATAGTGTTGGTCCACAGCGCAAACGTATTAGTTTAACAAAATCCGCATCTAAAGATACGTTATTTTCCCCTATGCAATTCCAGTCTCACATCTCAGAGCACATCGTCATTAACAAATACCGGAAACAGACCGAAAACACTTTATTCCGAGTGTACTTGCTTTTCTTTTTGAAAGTCATCACATAACGGCATTGTAATACACGGTTCGGCTGCATTAAATGTTACATATCTGCCGTAGTTCTGTATTTATAGAGCCCTGATGAGAAGACTATAGACAAACATGAGGAACTGCCGCCAACACTGGAAACGTGACGTGGATCATAAATATATCAACAATTAAACAACATCTTACATTTCTTTTCACACAATACGTCTCCTTGCAGTATCAACACTAATTCGGCTCACTTTTATATTTGATCCAATTGGTAGATAGGCTGTATTTACACCATAAAGGTGCACAGCTGATATAAAGGGACACCTAGTGGTTAAAGCATGTTATTGAATTTCATTATTTTTATTATTAGATATTAATAGCATCCCTATAAAGTATATTCATTACTCGTTATTCTCTACTAATAGTTAATTAAAGACTGTATATAATGACTATTTTGCACATCCCTTTCAAGATTTCATGATTTTCTAAGGTTTATTGACATATCATATAGGCCTACACAACTGTGGTGTAGTTCTGCACTGAATGAAAAACTTGGGTCGCAGGTTCCTCAACAGTGCATTACAAGACATCTATCAATATGTGTGCATACCTCCAGCAATGTTAACTATGTTGAAGCACTTATTTTAACTGATATTATACATATGTATTATACTCTTATAAGATGTATGTAGATAGTATAAGAAATGTGCAGAATATGAAAATGTAATGGTGGAGGTATGCACACATATTGATAGATGTCTTGTAATGCACTGTTGAGGAACCTGTGACCAAAGTTTTTCATCTCCGACCTTGTCAGGTATTGAACAATCAATAAATAAAGAACACAGAATTATTAAATATAAAACACAGAATTTGTGTGATTATACTAAATGATTTACAAATAAACATCAATAAAAAATTGGGATCAATAAAGTATATCTTATCTTAAGCTGATCGATGGCTACTGCCATATTTGCAAAATGTGCCTCTGAACCTTGACAAGTGCATGTTTCAGGCTCATCAATGAACAACAGGAGGGGTCACAGACATAAGACCAGCTGTTAAATAAAGCTCTTCTGACCCCTTAGCTGGCATGTGGGTATATATATTAATGCTGCCCATTATGGGCACAAGCAATTTTCACCCATTTATTAATTATATGTTTTAAATGTGAGTGTTTCCTGTCCCCTAAACCTCCAGGGATGCACACAGTTTAATACTGGCAACTTCTTATTATGGGAAATACGAAAACGTCTTTTAAAACTACAACTCCCAGTAGAGACGTGCTATAGATAGAGAACATGTTGCGAAACACACAATAGCCAGCATGTGTAGTTCTGGGGACGGGGGGGGGGGGGGGGGACACGGTGGACCTGTTGAAATCCAGTTTTGGATAGTCTGCCGTGGTTCCATCCCATTTCAAGTGCTGTTCGAGGCTCTGCACACTCTCCAATCACAGAGCTTGAGGACTATCAC